>NC_057800.1:438549275-438786168 GCF_018294505.1 Triticum aestivum | reverse complement strand
TGACCGCACACTCCCCCCACTCCTCACGTCTCCCTCTCGATCCTATCTAGATCGGGGAGGGGGCCCGACCCGACGCCGCCCGGATCGATCCCGGCGCCACTCACCACCCTGCCGCCCTCGTCGCCGGTGGCTCGGTCACTGGCCCCCGCCCTCGTCCTCGCGTCCCGTCCCCTCTCCCTCGACAGTGCCCCTCGCTGCGCCAGCCGTGACCGTGCCCTCGACGCCCGACGCCGCCTCGACCACGCCTCCCAGCCCGAACGGCCACCTCGCCGGAGCTGCCCCGCCGTCCTCTCCGTTGCGGCCTCAACTCCTCCCCGAGCCCACTGCCCTTGACCCCACGATCGCCGGTGAGGCCCCGGGCCTCTCCTCTCCCCTATCCCCGTATGCACGCACACGCGCCGATCCGCCTTGCCCGTGAGCTCCTCCCCCTCTCTCTTCCTCTGTCCGTGACCGCGCCGGATCACCACCCCTTACGCGTGCCGGCCGCGCTCACTGCGGCCCTGCCCCGCCCGACGTGTCATCGCGCGCGCCCGCGCCTGCCTCCGTGCGCGTGCACGCGTTCGCTCATGCATCGCGCCGCGCCTGCCCGCACGGCCCCGCTGCAGCCTCCACACTGCTCACTTCCGACCCCTTCCCCCCGCGTCCCTCGCTCGCTGCCGAGGCCTCCGCCCGGGACCGTGCCCGCTCCGCTCCGGCCACCCCACTTGACGCGCACCGCCGTCCTCCCTGACCGAGGCCTCTGCCCGCGACTGCACGCGCCGCTCCGCCCCATGGCCACACCCCTGACACGCCAGCGCATCGCCGCCGCTCTCTGGCGCGATCACTGCTGCCGCTGCCGCAGCGCTCCGCTCGCCGGCCCGCTGCTCTGCCGCTGCCGCCGACCGCAGCCTTGCTCCGTCGCCCGCCTGTCGCCTTGGGTCGGCTTCGACGGGCACTTCGCCCGCTGCCCGCATGCCCGTTCGGGCCATGCCCGATAGGCCCCCTGGGGGCAATGACACGTGGGCCCGCCCCAGAACGAATTAAAAAAAGGGATAATTAATATAAAAAATAAATAATAAATAATTAAAATAAATAATTAATTAAGTTAATTAATCCTAATTAATTAATCTAATTAACTAGTTAGTTTAATTAAACAAGTAATTAGATTAGTTAAACCCTAATTAGACTAAACAGTCAATGACGAACGGGACCCACATGTCAGGTTGACCAGGTCAACTGCTGATGTCATGCTGACGTCAGCAAAGACTATTCTGGATAATGTTGATTTAAATAATTAAATAAATCCTAAAATTGATTTAAATCTTTTAAAATTAATATAAAATAAACCGTAGCTCGGATGGAAAAACTTTGTACATGAAAGTTGCTCAGAACGGCGAGACGAATCCGGATACGCAGCTCGTTCATCCGCCACGCCTCCCTAGCATAGCAAACATGCAAATTTCCCCCTCCGATTCTTCTGTCCGAAAACGTGAAACACTGGGGATCTTTTCCCGGATGTTTCCCCCCTTCACCGGTACCACCTCATACTGCGTTAGGGCACCCCTAGCACCGCTACTTGACATGTCATGCATGGCAATCCATCTGCTTGCTTAATATTTATTGTTTCTTCCCCCTCTTCTCTCGCTAGGCACCGAGACCGAAGCCACAGCTACCCAGTATGACTACAGTGTTGACGACCCCTCTCTCTTGCCAAAGCAACCAGGCAAGCCCCCCTTTGATCACCAGATATCGCCTATTCTTCTCTCTACTGCTTGCATTAGAGTAGTGTAGCATGTTACTGCTTTCCGTTAATCCTCTTCTGATGCATAGCCGGTCATTGTTGCTCCAGCTGTTGATACCTTACCTGCAATCCTAATGCTTAGTATAGGATGCTAGTTTATCATTAGTGGCCCTACATTCTTGTCCGTTTGCCATGCTATACTATCGGGCCGTGATCACTCGGGAGGTGATCATGGGTATATACTATATACTTTATACATGATACATGTGATGACTAAAGTCAGGTTGGCTCGAGGAGTACCCGCGGTTGATTCACGAATTGGGGGGCTGGAAGGACATACTTTCCCGACGGCCCTTTGTGTGGATCTTTGTGGCGAAGCGACAGGGCAGGTTGAGACCACCTAGGAGAGAGGTGGGACTGGCCCTGGTCGGCTTTCGCGGTTATTTCAAAATAACACGCTTAACGAGATCTTGGTATTTGATCTGAGTCTGGCTACTGGCCTATACGCAGTAACCATCTATGCGGGGACAATTATGGGCACTCGACGTCGTGGTATCAGCCGAAGCCTTCGTGACGTCAGCGACTGAGCGGCGCGCACCGGGTTGGACTGGAACGCCTACTCTTGTATAAGGGAGGCCAGCTCTGCTCACCGGCCGCGTACGCAACATGCAGGTGTGCAATGGGCGATGGGCCCAGACCCCTACACCATAGGATTTAGACCGGCGTCCTGGCCTCTCTGTTGTGTGTAGGTAGGGCTGCGACGTGTTGATCTTCCGAGGCCGGGCATGACCCAGGTAAGTGTGTCCGACCAAATGGGATCGACGTGTTGGGTTATGTGGTGCACCCCTCCAGGGAAGTTAATCTATTCGAATAGCCGTGATCTTCGGTAACAGGATGACTTGGAGTTGTACCTTGACCTTATGACAACTAGAACCGGATACTTAATAAAACACACCCTTCCAAGTGCCAGATACAATCGGTGCTCGCTCTCTCACAGGGCGACGAGGGGAGGATCATCGGTTAGGATTATGCTACATGATGCTACTTGGTGAACTTACCATCTACTCTCTTCTCCTGCTGCAAGATGGAGGTTACCAGAAGCGTAGTCTTTGAAAGGATTAGCTATTTCCCCCCTTATTCCGGCATTTTGTAGTTTAGTCCACTTATGATACCCTTATTCCATTTGATACCAAGGCATACATACGTAGTGTAGCTCCTTGCTTGCGAGTACTTTGGATGAGTACTCATGGTTGCTTTTTCCCCCCTTTCCCCTTTGCTATACCCGATTACTGCGACCAGACGATGGAACCCAGGAGCCAGACACCACTGTCGATGACGACTACTACTACTCAGGAGGTGCCTACTACTACGTGCAGCCCGTTGACGACGACCAGGAGTAGTTTAGGAGGATCCCAGGCAGGAGGCCTGCACCTCTTTCGATCTGTACCCCAGTTTGTGCTAGCCTTCTTAAGGCAAACTTGTTTAACTTATGTCTGTACTCAGATATTATTGCTTCCGCTGACTCGTCTATGATCGAGCTCTTGTATTCGAGCCCTCGAGGCCCCTGGCTTGTAATATGATGCTTGTATAACTTATTTTATTTGTAGAGTTGTGTTGTGATATCTTCCCATGAGTCCCTGATCTTGATCGTACACATTTGCGTGTATGATTAGTGTACGGTCAAATCGGGGGCGTCACAGTGGAGGTTCGGGCGTGTGAATGGCCTTCTGAGGATTTCTTGAGAGCAGCCGGGATTTATGAAGATTTTCATGAATTGGCTCATAATGCAGGCCTCACTGCTTTCCTCCATGACCAATGCGATCAGTATCTCTTACTCACAAATACCTTTGTGCAAAACTTTCATTTTCATTCTAGGAACTCACCACCTATGGTGGAGTTTCATTTATATGATGAGCATAAGGAGATGTCGCTTTATGATTTTTGTCGGATTTGTTTAGTCCCTTTTGAGGGCAAGACAGAAGAACCACATTGTGATGATGTGGAGGGGTTTATTGATACTATCATTGTAGGGGAAACAAGGAAGGTTTCCGATGCACGAATCACTAGCATACATTTTCCTGTCTTACGCTACTTTGCATTATTTGCTAGTCATTGCTTAATTGGTCACGGAAACTGTGGAAACCTTAGTATCCCTGATATTATTATTTTTCTCCAAGGTTTATACAGTGATAACACTTTTAGTATGGGCGCCATTATTACCAAACGGTAATGTCTGAACCGTACAAAGGGCCCCATCTTTGGAGGCATCTATGCTTCACGCCTAGCTGCACATTTTAACATACCTATTAGGCATTCTGAGAAGGAAGAAAAAGTGCTGCCTCGTGTTTATTTAGATTATAAAAGTATGGTGGCACATGATTTTATTGTTAAGAATAGGGAAGGAGAACTTAAATATCAATTGTTCTTTAACAAACATCATCTTGAGACTATTACCCTACCTGCTTCTTTGTTTGATTTGTTTGTAGGCATGTACCTTGTCCGTTGAAGGCTATTCACGCCTACCGGAACCCTGCACCAGCTGAGGAGCCAGAGCCGGAACCACAAATTGATCCTTCATGACAGTCTAATTACCAGTGGGATCCGGAGATGATTGTCAGCCAGTGGCAAGCTGAGTCTTCCTCTTCTTCCTCGTAGTACGAGCCCAACTATTATTATGGATATCCGCCAGGCCAGCCATGGCCATAGACCAACTTAGGACAAAAGCCTAAGCTTGGGGGAGTACATATTTGCCATCGACATTACATTTATGTTCACACACATTGCTAGATGTCGGTGCTCATACTTTTTCATTGTATCATCCATGCTAGTTTACTTTCCTTTTTATGCTTTCTTCTTGTGTGTTTAATAAACCTTAAGAAAAACAAAAAAATTTAGTTGTAGCTTTTAATTAATTTACTTTCCATGCTTGTAGTAGTAATTAAAAAGAAAACCCAAAAATATTTCCTATTCTTCTTTTGCTTGTTGAGAGCTTTCCCGTGTAAATAGTTTTATTTCTTTTCTTTTCTTCGGGGGTCGATAGGACAAGACCATAATTAAATTGTTGAAGTGGCTCTTATATGCATTATTGTTGATCTAACAAAAGAGCCCATATTGCCTTGTCTTCTCCTGTTTATTGAATGCTTGCAGATTCCAGCTTAGTCCAATGCACGTGCACTATTATTATTATTCACATCGTTTGGCCATACAAGTGAAAGGCAATTATGATGTTATATGATGGACTGGCTGAGATGAGAAAAGCTGGTATGAACTCAACCTCTTTTGTTTTTGTAAATATGATTAGTTCATCGTTCCCAATTCAGCCTATTATGAATAAACATGTTTGCAATGACAATTAGAGATCATAGTTTCTTGTGCCATGCTTGGTTAGCTATGAGTTATAATGGTTTACCTTGCGTGCCAACATGCTATTAAAATGGTTATGATGTGGTATGATAGGGTGGTATCCTCCACTGAATGATTTAAGTGACTTGACTTGGCACATGTTCATGCATGTAGTTGAAACTAAATCAACATAGCCTTCATGATATTTATGTTCATGGTGGATTATATCCTACTCATGTTTGCATTCGGTGTTTGTAAGTGCATCTAGTGCCACCCCTAGTTGGTTTTGGAGTATTGACGACAAACCTGGTTGAGGGACTAATGTGTTTGTGAGAATTGCAGGATAACACAGGTAGAAGTCCCTGATTGATTCAGTTTTCTTACCGGAGATGAACCCTAAAAATGTATGAAGACATTGAAGTCAAAGGTGGTATGTGAAGACATTCACATTGAAGACTATGACAAGAGAAGACATCGCGTGAAGACTATGGAGCGCAAAGACTTAGTTGTTTCGTCATTCTTTTTCTTCTTTGTTGAGTCATAGGAACCACCGTACTGTTAAGTGGGGTCCAAGTGAACCAGTCAGAATGACTGAAGTGATGCTTAACCAAAATCCTATGTCTTCAAGCAAAGACAATGAGAGCAAATCTTATCCAGAGCTGGATAAGTCAGCTTTGCTTGTAGCTCAAGTGAAGTTGCCGTGTGTGTTTGAAATCTGACCGTTGGAACATGTGTCAGTTCCTTAGTGACCCAGGGTCATTTCGGACAAATTAGGTCGGGTTGCCTAGTGGCTATAAATAGCCCACTCCCTACACCATAAATTGGTTGGCTGCTCAGAGTTAGTGCACGGCTTTTGTCGTTTGAGAGCAACCCACCTCGAAGCCTTTGAGAGAGAAATCCTTGCGAGGACAAAGCCCTAAACACCCAGCACCAAAGAGTGTTAGGCATCACTTAAGTCTTCTTGTCTGTGTGATTTGAAGACTTATTACACTTGAGGACTGTGAATCCTCCAGCCGATTAGGCGTCACGTTCTGAGCATCCAAGAGTCATTGTGGATCACCGGTGAACGAAGTCTGTGAAGGTTTGGAAGTCTACCTTGAAGACTTACCAGAGTAGTTGGGCGAGGACTGGGTGTCCTTAGCTCAAGGGGAATAAGGTGAAGACACGGTCTTCTAAGTTGAATCTCAACCTCCCTAACCAGATGTACGGTTGTCACAACAACTGGAACTGGTCCAACAAATCATTGTCTTCAACGAGCCACTGGTTCTATCCTTTCCATATCTTTATTTACTGTTAGTCCTTGTGAAGTCATTGCCTGTTTGCATTATCTCTTGTCTTCACCGAGTGACTGCTTGTTTTGATTGGCTCCATACTATCTTCCATCCTGATCTATACTGCCTAGCTGCTATTAGTCTTTGTGCCTTCATTTCATTGAATAGTTGACTATGGCTTGCTTTGTGTAGTCTATCTTCCGCTGCATGTGAAAGTGTGTTATATCGACTAGAGGGGGGTGAATAGGCGATTTTTATGGAAGTCTTCAAAACATGGAAGTTTCGAAGACCAATGATAGAAATGAACCTATTACCATGCAGCGGAAGGTAGACTACACTAGGCAGACCATAGTCAAGCATTCAATGAAGTGAAACCACAATGACTAATAGCAGCTAGGCAGTAAGGATCAGGTACACAGTGAAGACAAATAGTTAAAGCAAATAAGCACTGACTTCACAAGAGCCAACTGTAAATAAAGAGATGGGAAGGATAGAACCAGTGTGCGTAATGAAGATAGAGGTTTGGTAGACCAGTTCCAACTGCGGTGACAGTTGTACGTCTGGTTAGGGCGGATAGGTATTTAAACCTGAGGACACTCAGTCCCAGACACTTAGTCCTGAACACGCAGCTCAGGAAACTTAGTCCTCACCATATTCCCCTTGAGCTAAGGTCACACAGACCTCGCCCAATCTCTCTGGTAAGTCTTCAAGGTAGACTTCCAAACCTTCACAGACTTCGTTCACCGGCGATCCACAATGACTCTTGGATGCTCAGAATGCGACGCCTAACCGGCTGGAGGATTCACAGTCCTCAAGTGTAATAAGTCTTCAGATCACACAGACAAGAAGACTTAAGTGATGCCTAACACTCTTTGGCTCTGGGTGGTTAGGGCTTTATCCTCTCAAGGAATTCTCTCTCAAAAGCTTCGAGGTGGGTTGCCCTCAAACGACAAAAGCCGTACTTTAACTCTGAGCAGCCAACCGTTTATGGTTGTAGGGGGTGGGCTATTTATAGCCACTAGGCAACCCGACCTGATTTGTCCGGAATGACCCTGGGTCACTAAGGAACTAACACGTGTTCCAATGGTCAGATTTCAAACACAAGTAAAGTTGTCATGTGTGTTTGAAATCTGACCGTTGGAACACGTGTGAGTTCCTTAGTGACCCAGGGTCATTTCGGACAAATCAGGTCGGGTTGCCTAGTGGCTATAAATATCCCACCCCCTACAACCATAAACGGTTGGCTGCTCAGAGTTAAAGTACGGCTTTTGTCGTTTGAGGGCAACCCACCTCGAAGCTTTTGAGAGAGAATTCCTTGAGAGGATAAAGCCCTAACCACCCAGAGCCAAAGAGTGTTAGGCATCACTTAAGTCTTCTTGTCTGTGTGATCTGAAGACTTATTACACTTGAGGACTGTGAATCCTCCAGCCGGTTAGGCGTCGCGTTCTGAGCATCCAAGAGTCATTGTGGATCGCCGGTGAACGAAGTCTGTGAAGGTTTGGGAGGCTACCTTGAAGACTTACCAGAGTGATTGGGCGAGGTCTGCGTGACCTTAGCTCAATGGGAATACGGTGAGGACTAAGGGTTTTGAGCTGCGTGTTCAGGACTGGGTGTCCGGCACTATGTGTCCTCAGGTTTAAAGAGCTAGCCGCCCTAACCAGACGTACAGTTGTCATAGCAACTGGAACTGGTACAACAAATCATTGTCTTCAACGAGTCACTGGTTTCATCCTTCCCTTCCCTTTACTTATTGTTGGTCCTTGTGAAGTCATTGCGTGATTGCATTATCTTTTGTCTTCACTGAGTGACTGCTTGTTCTGATTGGCTTCACGATATCTTCCTACCTGATCCCTACTGCCTAGCTGCTATTAGTCATCATGCTTTCACTTTGTTGATTACCTGACTAAGGCTTGCCTAGTGTAGTCTACCTTCCGCTGCGTGGTAATACGTTTACTTCTATCGTTTGTCTTCAAAACTTCCCTGTTTAGAAGACTTCCATAAAAATCGCCTATTCACCCCCCCCTCTAGTTGATCACTAGCACTTTCAATTGGTATCGGAGCAAGGTACTCCCTTGTTCTGTGTGATTCGGTTTAACCACATGGAGTTTTAGCTATGTCGACTGCAGGGATAATTAAAGTCTCCGCTGCGTGCCCCATCTTCGATGGAACTGAATATCCCTACTGGAAGAATAAGATGCGCATGCATCTTGAAGCCATTGATGTCGACCTATGGTATGTCGTCAAGAACGGCGTTCCCAAGGCTGGAGAAGGTGTCACTGCTGCTGATGTCAAGAATTTTGTTCAACTGGACTCTACTGGCAAGAATATCATCTGTGGTCATCTGACCAAAGGATAGTATGGCCGTGTGAGTGCGTTGGAGACTTCCAAGCTATTCTGGGACTGGCTCTCCAAGGTCAACGAAGGCGCCTCCACCCAGAGAGATCAGAGAATCAGTGTCCTTCGCAACCTCTTCAACCGCTTCAAGAGAAATGACAATGAGAATGTCCAGCTCACGTTTGATCGACTCACTGACATCACAAATGAGCTTCAAGCCCTCGGCGCCACTCAGATCACCAAGCATGAAGTCGTCAAGACACTCCTGAGATCACTTGACAGTTTGTTTGACACCATAGCCCTGATGATTCAAGAACACCCTGATTTCAAGACACTCGATCTGTCTGACATACTTGAGAGGATCAACACACACGAGTTTCAGCTTTCTGAGAAAAGAGACATCTACGGTCCCAGCTATGGGCGAACTCGTGCCTTGAAGGCAAAAGCTGTCTCCTCATCCGAAGAAGAATCTGAGAGCAGTTCTGATGATCCTGAAGACATTGGAAAGGAGCTTGCTATGCTTGTGAAGAAGTTCCAAAAATTCACCAAGAAGAAAGGGTTCAGAAAGTCTTCACGATCAAGCTCAAGGAATGATGAAGCTTCTGCTCATGACTACAAGAAGAGAACATGTCACAAGTGCAAGAAGCCTGGCCCCTACATCTCTGAGTGTCCATAGTGGGACAATGAGAACAAGAAGAAGAGCAAGGAGTATGACTCTGACGACAAGAAGAAGAAGAAATACTCAAAGTCTTCTTCCAAGTCTTCCTCAAAGTCTTCATCACACAAGAAGAGCTCATCTGGCAAGGCACGTGTGTTTGTTGGCAAGGAAATGGATTCTGAGGAGGAGTCTGCTTCTGAGGAGGCGGAGGTGGAGTCTGAGGAGGAGTCCGATTCTGGCGTTGCGAGTCTGGCTACAGCATACGTTGCCAAGTCCATCTTCAACACTAAAGACAATGACTTCATCACTGACACCGATGCAAATGAAAAGGACTACTCCGCTCCTTCCTACTGCTTCATGGCACGTGGTGCCAATTTAAACACATGCACTACTCACTATCAAACATCCAGTGACGATGAATCTGATTGTGATTCCAAACCTAGCTACAAAACACTTGCTAAAATTGCAACTGAACAACAAAAAGCTATGGAACACATTCAAAAACTGTTAGACAAAAGTGATGATCTGTTAGACACTGAAATGACTCGATCTCAGTCCTTAATTGAAGACATAAAAAATCTTCACGTTAAGTATGAGGAACTTGAAAGTCATCCTGAAACGCTCTCAACAACTCATGAAGGCTATCCTACGATTATCTTCAAAGGAAGCAAGACCTTGAGAAATTGAGAGCGGCTCATGAAGATCTTCAAAAGAAAAATGAGTCACTTCGCGCCAAACAGATTAGTTTAGCTCAGGAAGGATTTGAACCACCATGTCTTAAATGCATTGAGCGTGATAACACTACTTCTGTTGCTGAATGTTCTGCTGCTGCTACTGTTGCAATATCTTCACCTGTTGATGTGGTAACTAACCCCTTTGCTGAGGATACCACTGCCATTGCTGATGAGAATGCTAGGTTGAAGACACTGCTTGAAACAGGGATGTACAAAAGTCTCAAAGGGCATCAGACACTATGTGATGTCCTCAAAAGGCATATCCTGAACCGAAACCCTAGGAAAGAGGGTGTTGGGTTCGAAAGGAAAATGAATGCCCATGGCTCTTACTAGAAACCTGAGCAGTACCCCAAAACCACATGGGTTGCTGCAAAGGAACCTTCAGTGGATGCATCCACCCTATCTGGCTTCACTTGTGCTAATCCCATTGTTATTGATGAATCCTTTGATGCAAACTACAAACTGTTTAAGAATCAGAATGGTGAAGTGTTTGCCAGGTATATTGGTACTAACTACAGGAATGGACCGCCTATGAAGAAGATCTGGGTGCCGAAAAGGTGTTTGGAGAATCTTCCTGTGAATGTCATCATGAAACCACAGGTGAAGAAGACAAACCCCAGACCACAGGCTTCATATGGTCCAAAGGCTTCATACAGACAGAGGACTCACCGGGGTCGCACTAACGCAAATGTTTTGCAGGGAAGCCATACTCAGGCCTATGAATATGAGCGCGGTTCATCAAACCGCCATGTTCATAAGACCAAGAACTATTTTGCTTATTCTTATGAGTACTATTGTCCACCTGCAAGACTTTTTGCTAGGGCTCCAAAGCCAAAATTCTTAGATGCTGCACTTAGACTCATTGCTTCAAAGCCACCCTTGAAGATTTGGGTGGCTAAGAAAGCTTAACTCTCTCTTGCAGGGAAAGGTCTCCAGCAGAAAACCAAAATCGTCTGATGCTATTGCTGGGGACCTTAAACATCTTGTAGGGCGCAAGATCAAATTCCCAAATGGTCTTATTATGTACTTTATTCCTGAATCGCTTGCTACTCACCCTATCAGTCCAAATCTTGATCTAAGCTTTCATAACCCACTGGTTCGTCAAATGTTTTTGCTTCACAATTCTCTTCGTGAAGCCTATCCCCCTAACTGCACTGTAGGGTACAACACCAGCAGCATCAGAATGGATTATTGATAGTGGGTGTACCAGTCACATGACTGGCAAGAGAAGCCTTCTTATGGACTCAACCTTACGTCCATCCGACAAAAGTCACATCACATTTGCTGACACTGGTAAAAGTAAGGTATTGGGTCTAGGTAGAGTTGCAATCTCAAAGGATCAACACATGGATAAAGTCATGCTTGTTGAATCCCTTGGCTTCAACTTAATGTCTGTCTCAATGCTTTGCGATTTAAACATGATTGTGATGTTTGGAAAATATCGTTGCCTTGTTCTAATGGAATCTGACAAGTCTCTAGTGTTTGAAGGGTATCAGAAAGATGATTTGTACGTGGTAGATTTCTCAGCAGGACCACAGCTTGCCGTATGTCTTCTAGCAAAAGCTTCAGAATGCTGGCTCTGACATCGGAGGCTAGGGCATGCTGGCATGAGGAACCTGCACACCCTTGCAAAGAAGAAGCATGTCATAGGCATCGAGGGCGTCAAGTTCAAGAAAGATCACTTATGTGGTGCCTGTGAAGTAGGAAAGATGACGAGGGCCAAGCATCCCTCGAAGACAATCATGACAATGACTCGACCCTTTGAACTGCTCCACATGGATCTTTTCGGTCCCACTCATTACTCAACTCTTACTACTGCTGCTTGTCTCTATGGCTTTGTCATTGTTGATGATTATTCTAGATATACTTGGGTGCATATAATCCTCTACAAGACTGAAGTGCAGGATGTCTTCAGACGCTTCGCCAATCGAGCAATGAACAACTATGGTGCCAAGACAAAGCACATCAGAAGTGACAATGGCACTGAATTCAAGAACACTGGCCTTGATACATATCTTGATACTTTGGGCATCACACATGAATTCTCAGCTCCGTACACGCCACAGCAGAATGGCGTCGTCGAATGCAAGAACAGAACACTTATTGAGATGGCTCGAACGATGCTTGATGAATACAAGACTCCAAGAAAATTCTGGCCTGAAGCCATTGATACTGCATGCCATACAATCAACCATGTTTATCTTCACAAGCTTCTGAACAAGACATCTTATGAGCTCCTTACTGGCAAGAAGCCAAATGTCAGTTACTTCAGAGTATTTGGCGCCAGGTGCTGGATCAAGGATCCACATCACACTTCAAAGTTTGCACCAAAAGCACATGAGGGTTTTATGCTTGGATATGGAAAGGATTCACACTCCTACAGAGTCTTCAATCTCTTTCATTATAAAGTGGTTGAAACAGTGGATGTGCGGTTCGATGAGACTAATGGCTCACAAAGAGAGCACCTGCCAAATGTGCTAGATGAAGTTCCATCCAGTGAATCAATCAAACTTATGGGAACTGGAGAAATCATACCTTCTGAAGCTCAATCTGAAGAGGAACTTATCATCTCCGCACCTGATCAACCTGAAGACAAGTCTCAGCCTAAAAACAATCCCTCTAACAATGACAATGATCAGCAAGAGCAAAATCTTCGCCGTGTACATCCTCGTGTTGCCAATGAAGTGCAGATTGAGAGAATAATTGATAGCATCAATGCACCCGGTCCACCCACTCGTTCAAGGGCAACACAGCTAGCAAATTTCTGTGGGCACTTCACATTCGTCTCAATAACAGAACCCAAGAAAGTTGAAGAAGCCTTCATGGAACCTGAATGGATTCAAGCTATGCAAGAAGAGCTTCAACAGTTTGAGCTGAATAATGTATGGGAACTGGTTAAGCGTCCTGATCCTCGGAAGCACAATATAATAGGCACCAAATGGATATCTCACAACAAGCAAGATGAGCATGGTCAAGTTGTCAGAAACAAAGCTCGTCTCGTTGCTCAAGGATATACTCAAGTTGAAGGGATTGACTTCGATGAAACATTTGCTCCTGTGGCTCGAGTTGAAGCCATACGCATACTGCTGGCCTATGCAAATCATCATAACATAGTTCTATATCAAATGGATGTGAAGAGCGCTTTTCTCAATGGCAAGATTGAAGAAGAAGTGTATGTTGCACAACCGCCTGGCTTTGAAGATCCAAAACATCCTGACATGGTATACAAGCTCAACAAGGCACTGTATATGGCCTCAAACAAGCCCCTCGGGCTTGGTATGACACACTCAAATACTTCCTGAAGAGCAAAGGCTTCACGCCTGGTTCCCTCGACCCCACTCTCTTCACGAAGACATATGATGGTGAACTGTTTGTGTGCCAAATATATGTGGATGACATTATCTTCGGCTGCACCAATCAGAAATACAGTGAAGAGTTTGGATATATGATGCAAGAGCAATATCAGATGTCCATGATGGGAGATCTGAAGTTCTTCCTTGGTCTTCAAATACGATAGCAACGCAACGGCATCTTTATATCTCAAGAGAAGTATCTCAAAGATTGCCTGAAGAAGTTCGGTATGCAAGACTGCAAAGGCTTCACGATGCCAATGCCAGCCAAACATCATCTGGGTCCCGACGACAATGGTAAAGAGTTCAATCAAAAGGTATACCACTCCATGATTGGTTCTTTACTTTATCTATGTGCATCTAGGCCAGATATTATGCTTAGTGTTTGCATGTGTGCTCGATTCCAAGCGCCACCAAAGGAATCACATCACTTAGCTGTGAAGCGAATTCTTCGATATTTGGCTTACACCCCAACTCTAGGATTATGGTATCCAAAGGGCTCAAAGTTTGATCTGGTTGGATTCTCGGATGCTGATTATGCTGGTGACAAGGTGGATCGTAAGTCTACATCAGGCACATGTCATTTTCTGGGACGATCACTTGTATGTTGGTCTTCAAAGAAGCAGAACTGTGTATCTCTCTCCACTGCTGAATCTGAATACATTGCTGCTGGATCTTGCTGCACTCAGCTTCTGTGGATGAAGCAAACACTCAAAGACTATGACATTCATCTGAAGCAAGTACCACTCTACCGCGACAACGAAAGCGCCATCAAGATTGCCAACTACCCAGTTCAGCACTCGAAGACAAAGCACATTGAGATCCGTCATCACTTTCTCAGAGATCATGTTGTGAAGGAAGATATTGATATCATACACGTCAACACTGAAGAGAAATTGGCAGATATCTTCACCAAGCCCTTGGATGAGAAGAGATTTTGCAAGTTACGGTGTGAGCTAAATATCTTGGAATCCTCAAATGTCCTATGATCAGGCACACATCCTAACACTTATGCGTATTGATGACTTAGATGTGCAACACACGAAGTAAAGTATATCTTCAATCAATGGAGACATACATTCTAAATGTGAATACATTAATGAGGAATTTGACATCGGAGCGCCACGATAATTGTGCGCCGTGTCCGGGTCTAATACTTCCTATACAGTGGGTAACGCCACCACCAAATGTTCTGTTTGAAGTATTTCACTCATGGCGTTACATTTGCTATGTCTTCACATTTGGTTTGACTTCAATCTCAACATATCTTCATGATTATCTTCAGTATGTTGATCATATATATATATATATATATATATATATATATACTAATGTTCTGTCCTTTACAGCATTCACTTATAGCTATGTCTTCTTGTTGAGTCTTTTGAACTAAGTGAATGTGATCGGACCCTAACCTCTCTATGCTTTCTATCTCAAACTCTATCTCTCCAAATCATATGCATTCTATTGAAACTGTCGAATGTCTTCTCCACATCCTTGTCAGCGGAAGATACATAGACAAACATTAAGTCCGTTTTCAATGCTAATTCCTTCACCTGCAACCCGGAGAAGTGGGAACGACCACCCGACAATCCAGGCGTGCGTGGGAACATGGAACAACCTCTGATATGCTGCATGATGGCCACGTGTTCCTCAGATGTGAATCGCCAGGGGCACCTGTGTAATAACACTGAGCCGTCCCTGTCCCTATAAATACACGCCTCACCTCAGTCATTATCCTTTCTTCCACTCTCGCACGAACCCTAGCGCCACCGCTAGCCCTCGACGACGCCGGTGAAGAAGCTCTTAGCTGCCGCAACCTCTCCGACGCCGTCTTCACGCCGACCGCGGACATCGTCTTCTCCGCTGTCGCTGTAGGTGTCCTCCATCGCCAAGTTAGGGCACGGACGATCAAACTGCTCGGCCTCCTCTTCCACTCCGTCTAGCAGTTTCTTGTGTGGTAAATAAAACTCCCTTTTTACGACCTCTTTGATCCTATAGATTCGTCACTTTCTACCACAAGCAGTTTCTGTTCACACAAGTTGGATCCACTTCATACTACATCTCATATTATGCCTAGTATGTTCACTTATGCTTCACAAAGTAGTTAGATTCCTCACTTGTACTGATATGTGGATTCGTACAAATCTGGAACCAACTCCTTATCTATGAGTGAATGTCTTCGCACGATGAGGTCAATGTCTTCTAAACTAATTTATCTTCAAAATCTTCTGAGAATGCATATGACCTCTTCCCCTTCCCTCGCACCTTAATGCTGTCACAGGTACATGTCCGTGGGAGAATCCCTTGGTTCTCATAGTCTGCATTCATTTGCAGAATTCTTACAACATCACATAAATTCTCCCGAAGCCAGTTCCTATTTGTCCAGCAAGCGAAAGCCCTTGAAGCCTTTGAATGTATTGAAGCCATTCAGTTTAAAGTTCATGGCTACAGAGAAATCAGCAAGGAAGGGTGGCAGAAAGCGTCGAGGTGAGACATCAAGAGATCTGCCCGATGACCTCTCAGAACTGTACAAGACAGATCCAGAAGAGGATTACGATCAGCACAAGACACGAATCCAATGGATTCGACGATATTGGGCAGAACAGTGGTTCAAATACACATTTGTGACAAAGGAATATGCTGAAAAGAATGCCATCAAGCGACCATGGGGAGACAACCTATACACAAATCTTCAACCCAGGTCCAGAGATGAAGCCATTGAACAAGGCTTCTATCCCTTCATGGTCCGTGGACCACAGCCTGCGGATGCTGACCCATCGTCACTGCTATGGTGTCGTGACGACAATCTGTTCAAGCACAACTTCCAGTTTGCCCAGAATTCGGCGAAGCAGAACAAGAAGTCCTTGGGATTAGACTTCAACCCTGGTCCCTCTGCTCCCCGTGCCGATGGGACCCGCGAAGCTGAACCCAATCTTGTTGGGCCCTTCTACAACCTGGAAGGTCTCATCACTCATATCGTGGTTCAAGGGACAGCCGTGGATGAGCCTGCAAATGACATTGAATCAGATGAAGCACCTGCAGCGCCGAAGCCAAAGAAACTAAAGCAGCCTAAAGCTTCAAAGCCTGCCTCAGCACCAAAAATCTCACGGGCGAAGCCACTGGCTACTGCACCTCCTGAAGACAGTGTGCAATCTAAAGATCTGTCACGCATCTCCAAGTCCCAGAAAGTCAAGATGCCTCTGCCACACACCAGCCAAGAACTAACTGCTGCTGCTATTCTGCGCAACGATGCCATTGATCTGTCCAGTGATGAAGATCTTGCAGATGACGCTCTTGAGCAACTGATCAAGAGCAAAGAAGAAGCAGAAATCTTCAACAATTTGCCTCTCTTTGACGTGGCAATCATCCACGACTTCATCGACGAGTGGTTTGACATGCCCAACCTCAGCTTTGAAGATCTGCAACTTCCCATTGGCCTCAGTGTTGCCTTCCATGGGGCCATTGCTTCAGAGTTAGCTATAGCCCAGCGCATCATTGAACTGAAGCAGAATATTGACTTTGAGAAAGCTCAGTTCAAGAAGCATATGGCCAGGCTTAGCGTGCAAGAGGTCAAGAACTTCAAGATCATACTGCACGATCTCAAAGAAGCCTTTCTCAAGAAGCATGAAGAAGCTCAAGGTTCTCGTGAGCGCATGAAGAGCCTGGCTGACAAGTGTGTGCAAGCCTACAATGAGGCTGAGAAGCGCAAGGCCCTTGGGCGTCCTGGCATCGACCCCAGGATGGCTGCAATGCAGAAGAAGAAGAAGAAGCCCGCTATGGCCGAACCCGACGCACCAAGGCAGGAAGCACATCCCATTGTCTTCCCAGCCAACATGACTGGCTTGAAGCCAAAAGCCAGGTCCACTGCTTCAGAACTGAAGAAGACGAGGACTGCTGAGGCTGAAGCCAGAAAGAGGAAACATCCTGAAGCCTCTGCTGCTGCTCCCTCCAAGAAGAAGGGAAAGACCAAGAAGGAACGAGCTGCTCCCACAGAGCCCTTAATTGTTGAACCTATCTCCATGGTTCGCCCTGCCGCTGAACATTAAGAGCGCCAACTGACTGTCCATGAGCCTGCTTTCACAGAGGCTCATGAAGCTGAAGATATTCCAGCAGCTGATCCCACCGCTGCTGAAGACATTGGTCACCATGACCATGTTGAAGATGATGTAGTTCTTCCTCAGATCGAGCACCAACAGGTATCATCGCCTGTGCTTACGCACAGCGAACTCATCAGCATTGGTCATCCTCTGACGCCAATTGCTCAGGATGCATCATGGGCTGATCACCCACAACAACAAGTCACACCACCCCGGAAAGAAGAAGAAGATGACTTTGAGGCCCAGCCAACTCCATCTCCAAAGGTGTCGCCAGCGTTACGCAGGCTTTGCAAAGGACCAAGGCCTCCAGTCTCCGAATCTGAAGCTAAAGCTGTTGAAGACATTCCGGCTGCATCAGCCGATGACACCCAAGAAGAACGTGTCCCCACTCCCCCAACTACTGACGAAGCTGTTCTCCAGGAGAACGTGTCTGTGCCCGACCCTCCAGCTCATCAAGTGGAGGTAGAACATCTTGAGGCTGCCACCACCAACACCAGTGAAGCCACTGACGCTGTCATGGCTGAAGCAAATGTGGAGCCTACACCAACCCATGAACCAGAAGTCAGTGAAGCCAATGATGCTACTGCTCCTGTTCCTGCGCCTGCTGCTGGTCCTCAGTTTGACTATCATATTGAGCATAGGCCTCAGGTACAGAAGCCAATGCCAAGGTTGCCCAGATTTCCAGGTCCTGCATCAGCACCTGGATCCTTTAATATCAATGGCTTCAAAGAAGACAACACCTTCTTCTATAGCTCCAAGAACCCCTACTCAAGGGAACGAATATCTTCTGATCGGTTCTGGAGCTATACGCAGCAAAGCTATTACTCCTGCATTCTGTACAATCAAGGTCACATCTTCCCACATATGCGTCTTGACACCGAAGCAATAGCTGGTCTGCCCTGCTTGGAAGAAGCTCTGGACTGCTTCAAAGAGGTTGCATTGTTGCTTTTCGTCACCGACCAAGAGCACTAGAACGAAGAGTTGCTGCTCCAATTTTATGCCACACTTCACATACGTGGTTACAACAGAGATCCGAAGACTTGGGTCCTTGAGTGGATGACAGGAAATGTTCATCACGAAGCCAAAGCCTTTGATATCATTGAGCTCACTGGTCTGCCCACTCCTGGAGATCTCTATGAACCTAGATGTCAACTTCACAGTGAAGCTATGGAGAGCATCTTTCAGAAGCCTGAACCAAACACGAGTCAGATGCTCAGTATGATGAAGCCTTTGCCACAAGACGCTGCATATCCTAAGGAGTTCCTTGTTGAAGACCTGGAGTATCTGCCAAGGATCATCTATCACATTTTAAGGCGAACTCTCTGGCCCATCAAAGGACATTCCCCATATGCAAAGCTGGAAGGTGCAATGAAGACTTTGGTCTTCTATATTCTTCACAGCGAATGCTTCAATGCACAAGACTTATTCATCCGCCAACTTGTTGCTTCAGGATCTGATCTCTTTGGCTTGAAGTTCTACGCTCCATGGATAATGAGGCTGATCAAACTCCACTCAACTATCTCATATCAGCCTTCTGCTCGCAGTCATCGGATCTTTATGCCTGACGTGGATATGTCCGTTGAAGCCCTCTATCCAGAGCCTGCCAAGGAGCCTCTTAGTCTTCAGAATGTGGAGCATCAAAGTTTCTCTCAGAACATTGAAGGAGTTGAAGCAGTCACTCGTGTTTATCCTCTGGCTGGCACTACACGCGTACCCCATCATGCCCTCACTGAAGCCACTAAAAGCACTATTTCCCAACGGCCGAAGAAGCGATCTCGTGTTCTCAATGACCGAGAGCTTCTGGTTGCTCTTCATCAGAAACAGGATAGGCATCATGACTGGCTGAAGCGCCAAATGCACAGCCTCTTGGTGGATGTCAACCGCATTTGCAACCTTGCCACCAAGAATGCCTTTGTTGCCCATGAAACTTGTCGGCGTACATGGAAAGGGCTGACGCTTATGTGCTCTGAGGATGATCTTCAAGAGGATGGCTTCCCTGAATGTTTCAAGTTTGACTCCACACCTCCCCGAAGGACTGTGCTGTGACGAACTCCCTCACTTGAAGACTCTGAGTTCTCATCCTCTGCGGCAACTGTGAATGCCAGAGTGATCGAGGACGAAGATGATGCTACTTCTCCGCCCCCTCCTTCAGCATGCGTCGACACTGCCCCGAGCTCGTCTGCACCGCCAAACACCACCGACGACCTTGCTGCTTCACCTACTCTTCATGGGAACGAGTAGATGCTCTATGTCTTCAAACCTTTTTGGTCCTCACTGACAAAAGGGGGAGAAGCATATGAGTTTGATAGTCTTCAAGCAGGTCCATATGGGCGGTTACTTTATGTTTTGCCTAGTGTTTACAACTCTCGTTTTGATACATTTTGTTGTTTGAGTTGTAACACTTAAACTCGATGGTCGTCTGCTACTTGTTTGCTACTTTGTGATGCGATGATAAATTTCGCATGTTCGACGATAAATTCCGCACTTAGATCATTTTGCAGACGTCCATTTTCCATTATGCATGTCATTATCTTCACATACTTTTCATGCATGATGAATTGTCATCATAAGTTGAAGAGGATCTCCACAAGTACAACCTGCCATGTGCATTTGCATTCCAAAAGCAAATTACTTATATGCACATCTTCAGGGGGAGCCCTTACAACTTATGAAGACAATTCCTTATCCTTTACAATTTCACATATTATATTCCCCGTTGAAAACTTCAACCAGTTTGTCATCAATCACCAAAAAGGGGGAGATTGTAAGTGCATCTAGTGCCACCCCTAGTTGGTTTTGGAGTATTGACGACAAACCTAGTTGAGGGACTAATGTGTTTAAGAGAATTGCAGGATAACACAGGTAGAAGTCCCTCATTGATTCGGTTTTGCTACCAGAGATGACCCCTAAAAATTTATGAATACATTGAAGTCAAAGGTGGTATGTGAAGATATTCACATTGAAGACTATGACAAGAGAAGACATCGCATGAAGACTATGGAGCTCGAAGACTTAGATCTCTCATAGTTCCTTTTCTTCTTTGTTGAGTCATAGGAACCACCTTACTGTTAAGTGGGGTCCAAGAGAACCAGTCAGAATGACTGAAGTGATGCTTAACCAAAATCCTATGTCTTCGAGTGAAGACTATGAGAGTGAATCTTGTCCAGAGTTGGACAAGTCAGCTTTGCTTGTAGCCCAAGTAAAGTTGTCGTGTGTGTTTAAAATCTGACCGTTGGAACACGTGTCAGTTCCTTAGTGACCCAGGGTCATTTCGGACAAATCAGGTCGGGTTGCCTAGTGGCTATAAATATCCCACCCCCTACAACCATAAACGGTTCGTTGCTCAGAGTTAAAGTACGGCTATTGTTGTTTGAGAGCAACTCACCTCAAAGCCTTTGAGAGAGAATTCCTTGCAAGGATAAAGTCCTAACCACCCAGAGCCAAAGAGTGTTAGGCATCACTTAAGTCTTCTTGTCTGTGTGATCTGAAGACGTATTACACTTGAGGACTGTGAATCCTCCAGCCGGTTAGGCGTTGCGTTCTGAGCATCCAAGAGTCATTGTGGATCACCGGTGAACGAAGTCTGTGAAGGTTTGGGAGGCTACCTTGAAGACTTACCAGAGTGATTGGGCGAGGTCTGCGTGACCTTAGCTCAAGGGGAATACGGTGATGACTAAGGGTTCTGAGTTGTGTGTTTAGGACTGGGTGTCCGGGACTGTGTGTCCTCAGGTTTAAATACCTAGCCGCCCTAACCAGACGTATAGTTGTCACAGCAACTCGAACTGGTCCAACAAATCATTGTCTTCAACGAGTCACTGGTTTCATCCTTCCCTTCCCTTTACTTACTGTTGGTCCTTGTGAAGTCATTGCGTGATTGCATTATCTTTTGTCTTCACTGAGTGACTGCTTGTTCTGATTGGCTTCACAATATCTTCCTACCTGATCCCTACTGCCTAGCTGCTATTAGTCATCGTGCTTTCACTTCGTTGATTACCCGACTAAGGTTTGCCTAGTGTAGTCTACCTTCCGCTGTGTGGTAATGGGTTTACTTCTATCGTTTGTCTTCAAAACTTCCCTGTTTAGAAGACTTTCATAAAAATCGCCTATTCACCCCCCCTCTAGTCGATCACTAGCACTTTCACATAGGATTTTAGTTAAGCATCACTTCAGTCATTCTGACTGTTTCTCTTGGACCCCACTTAACAGTATGGTGGTTCCTATGACTCAACAAAGAAGAAAAAGAACTACGAAAGATCTAAGTCTTCGCGCTCCATAGTCTTCATGCGATGTCTTCTCTTCTCATAGTCTTCAAAGTGAATGTCTTCACATACCACCTTTGACTTCAATGTCTTCATACATTTTTAGGGGTCATCTTTGGTAGGAAACCGAATCAATGAGGGACTTCTACCTGTGTTATCCTGCAATTCTCACAAACACATTAGTCCCTCAACTAGGTTTGTCGTCAATACTCCAAAACCAACTAGGGGTGGCACTAGATGCACTTACAATCTCCCCCTTTTTGGTGATTGATGACAAACTAGTTGAAGTTTTCAACGGGGAATATAATATGTAAAATTGTAAAGGATAAGGAATTGTCTTCATAAGTTGCAAGGGCTCCCCCTGAAGATGTGCATATAAGTAATTTGCTTTTGGAATGCAAATGCACATGGCAGGTTGTACTTGTGGAGATCCTCTTCAACTTATGATGACAATTCATCATGCATGAAAAGTATGTGAAGATAATGACATGCATAATGAAAAATGGACGTCTACAAAATGATCTAAGTGCGGAATTTATCGTCGCACATGTGGAATTTATCATCGCATCACAAAATAGAAAATAAGTAGCAGACGACCATCGAGTTTAAGTGTTACAACTCAAAGAACAAAATGTATCAAAACGAGAGTTGTAAACACTAGGCAAAACATAAAGTAACTGCCCATATGAACCCGCTTGAAGACTATCAAACTCATATGCTTCTCCCCCTTTTGTCAGTGAGGACCAAAAAGGTTTGAAGACATACAACATCTACTCGTTCCCATGAAGAGTAGGTGAAGCAGCAGGGTCGTCGGGGGTGTTCGGCGATGCAGAAGAACTTGGAGCAGTGTCGATGCGTGCAGAAGTAGGGGCGGTGAAGTAGCATCGTCTTCGTCTTCGATCACTCTGGCATTCACAGTTGCCGCAGAGGAAGAGAACTCAGAGTCTGCAAGAGATGGAGTTCGTCGTAGCACAGTCCTTCGGGGAGGTGTGGAGTCAAACTTGAAACGTTCAGAGAAGCCATCCTCTTGAAGATCATCCTCAGAACACATAAGCGTCAGCCCTTTCCATGTACGCCGACAGGTTTCGTGGGCAACAAAGGCATTCTTGGTGGCAAGATTGCAAATGCGGTTGACATCCACCAAGAGGCTTTGCATTTGACGCTTCAGCCAACCATGATGCCTATCCTATTTCTGATGAAGAGATACTAGAAGCTCTCAGTCATTGAGAACACGAGATCGCTTCTTGGGCCGTTGGGCAATGGTGCTTTCAGTGGCTTCAGTGAGGGCACGATGAGGTGCACGTGTAGTACCAGCCAGAGGATAAACACGAGTGACTGCTTCAACTCCTTCAATGTTCTGAGAGAAACTTCGATGCTCAGCATTCTGAAGACTAAGAGGCTCCTTGGCAGGCTCTGGATAAATGGCTTCAACGGACATGTCCACGTCAGGCAGAAAGATCCGATGATTGTGAGCGGATGGCTGATATGAGATAGCTGAGTGGAGTTTAATCAGCCGCATTATCCATGGAGCGTAGAACTTCAAGCCAAAAAGATTAGATCCCGATGCAGCAAGTTGGTGGATGAAGAAGTCTTGTGCGTTGAAGCATTTGCCCTGAAGAATATAGAAGACCAAAGTCTTCATTGCACCTTCCAGCTTTGCATGTGGAGAATGTCCTTTGATGGGCCAGAGAGTTCGCCTTATAATGTGATAGATAGTTCGTGGCAGATACTCAAGGTCTTCAACAAACAACTCCTTAGGATATGCAACATCTGGAGGCAAAGGCTTCATCATACTGAGCATCTAACTCATGTTCGGTTCAGGCTTCTGAAAGATGCTCTCCATAGCTTCACTGTGAAGCTGATAGCCAGGTTCATAGAGATCTCCAGGAGTGGGCAGACCAGTGAGCTCAATAAGATCAAAGGCTTTGGCTTCGTGATGAGCATTTCCGGTCATCCACTCAAGGACCCAAGTCTTCAGATCTCTGTTGTAGCCACGAATGTGAAGAGTGGCATAAAATTGGAGCAGCAACTCTTCGTTCCAGTGCTCTTGGTCGGTGACGAAGGGCAACAATCCAACCTCTTTGAAGCAATCCAGAGCTTCTTCCAAGCAGGGCAGACCAGTTATTGCTTCGGTGTCAAGACGCATATGAGGGAAGATGCGACCTTGATTGTACAGAATGCATGAGTAATAACTTCGCTGCGGATAGCTCCAGAACCGATCCAAAGATATTCTTTCCCTTGAATAGGGGTTCTTGGAGCTATTGAAGAAGGTGTTGTTTGCTTTGAAGCCATTGACATTAAAGGATCCAGGTGCTGATGCAGGACCTGGAAATCTGGGCAACCTTGGCATTGGCTTCTGTACCTGAAGCCTATGCTCAATATGATAGTCAAACTGAGGACCAGCAGTAGGCGCAGGAACAGGAGCAGTAGCATCATTGGCTTCGCTGACTTCTGGTTCATGGGTTGGTGTAGGCTCCACATTTGCTTCAGCCATGACAACGTCAGTGGCTTCATTCGTGTTGGCGGTGGCAGCCTCAAGATTTTCTACCTCCACTTGATGAGCTGGAGGGTCAGGCACAAACACATTCTCCTCGAGAACAGCTTCTTCAGTGGTTGGGGGAGTAGGGGCATGTTCTTCTTCTTGGGTGTCATCGACTGATGCAGCCGGAATGTCTTCAATAGCTTTAGCCTCAGACTCGAAGACTTGAGACCTTGGTCCTTTGCAAAGCCTGCGTAACGCTGGCGACGCCTTTGGAGATGGAGTTGGCTGGGCCTCAAAGTCATCTTCTTCTTCTTGCCGGGTTGGTGTGACTTGTTGTTATGGGTGATCAGCCCATGATGCATCCTGAGCAATTGGCGTAAGAGGACGACCAATCCTGATGAGTTCGATGTGCGTAAGCACAGGCGATGATACCTGTTGGTGCTCGATCTGAGGAAGAACTACATCATCTTCAACATTGTCATGGTGACCAATGTCTTCAGCAGCAGTGGGATCAACTGCTGGAATGTCTTCAGCTGTATGAGCGTCTGTGGAAGCAGGCTCATGGACAATCAGTTGGCGTTCTTGGTGTGTAGATGCAGGGCAAACCATTGAGATAGGTTCAACAACTAGGGGCTCTGTGGGAGCAACCCATTCCTTCTTGGTCTTCCGCTTCTTCTTGGAGGGAGCATCATCAGAGGCTTCAGGATGTTTCCTCTTTCTGGCTTCAGCCTCAGCAGTCCTTGTCTTCTTCAGTTCTGAAGTGGTTGACCTGGCCTTTGGCTTCGAGCCAGTCATGCTGGCTGGGAAGACAATGGGATGTGCTTCCTGCCTTGGTGCGTCGGGTTTGGCCACAGCGGGCTTCTTCCTCTTCTTTGCAGCCATCCTGGGGTCGATGCCAGGACGACCAAGGGCCTTACGCTTCTCAGCCTCATTGTAGGCTTGCACACACTTGTCAGCCAGGCTCTTCATGTGCTCACGAGAACCTTGAGCTTCTTCACGCTTCTTGAGAAAGGCTTCTTTGAGCTCGTGCAGCATGATCTTGAAGTTCCTGACCTCTTGCATGCTGAGCTTGGCCATATGCTTCTTAAACTGAGCTTTCTCAAAGTTGATCTTTTGCTTCAGTTCAAGGATGCGCTGGGCTATAGCTAGCTCTGAAGCAATGGCGCCATGGAAGGCGACACTGAGGCCAATCGGAAGTTGCAGATCTTCAAAGCTGAGGTTGGGCGTGTCAAACCACTCATCAATGAAGTTATGGATGATTGCCACATCAAAGAGAGGCAAATTATTGAAGATTTCTACTTCTTCTTTGCTCTTGATCAGTTGCTCAAGAGCGTCATCTGCAAGATCTTCATCAATGGACAGATGAATAGTGTCGTTGCGCAGAATTGCAGCAGCAGTCAGTTCTTGGCTGGTGTGTTGCAAAGGCATATTTGCTTTCGAGGGCTTGGAAATATGTGACAAATCTTCAGACTGCACACTGTCTTCAGGAGGTGCAGTAGCCAGTGGCTTCGCCCGTGATATTTTTGGTGCTGAGGCAGGCTTTGAAGCTTTAGGCTGCTTCAGTTTGTTTGGCTTCGGCGATGCAAGCGCTTCATCAGATTCAGCGTCTTCTGTAGGCTCATCCATGGCTGTCCCTTGAACCACGATATGAGTGATGAGACCTTCCAGGTTGTAGAAGGGCCCAACAAGATTGGGTTCAGCTTCGCGGGTGCCATCGGCACGGGGAGCAGAGGGACCGGGGTTGAAGTCTAGTCCCACTGACTTCTTGTTCTACTTCGCCGAATTCTGGGAAAACTGGAAGTTGCACTTGAACAGATTGTCGTCATGACACCATAGCAGTGACGATGGGTCAGCATCCGCAGGCTGTGGTCCACGGACCATGCAGGGATAGAAGCCTTGTTCAATGGCTTCATCTCTGGACCTGGGTTGAAGATTTCTGTATAGGATGTCTCCCCATGGTCGCTTGATGGCATTCTTCTCAGCATATTCCTTGGTCACAAACCTGTACTTAAACCACTGTTCTGCCCAATATCGTCGAATCCATTGGATTCGTGTCTTGCGCTGATTGTAATCCTCTTCTGGATCTGTCTTGTACAACTCTGAGAGGTCATCGGGCAGATCTCTTGATGTTTCACCTCGACGCTTTCTGCCACCCTTCCTTGCTGATTTCTCTGCAGCCATGAACTTTAAACTGAATGGCTTCAATACGTTCAAAGGCTTTCGCTTGCTGGACAAACAGGAACAGGCTTCGGGAGAATTTATATGATGTTGTAAGAATTCTGCAATTGAATGCAGACTATGAGAACCAAGGGATTCTCCCACGGACATGTACCAGTGACAACATTAAGGTGCAAGGGAATGGGAAGAGGTCATACGCATTCTCAGAAGATTTTGAAGATAAATCAGTTTAGAAGACATTGACCTCATCACGCGAAGACATTCACTCATAGATAAGGAGTTGGTTCCAGATTTGTACGAATCCACGGACCAGTACAAGTGAGGAATCTAACTACTTTGTGAAGCATAAGTGAACATACTAGGCATATTATGAGATGCAGTATGAAATAGATCCAACTTGTGTGAACAGAAACTGCTTGTGGTAGAAAGTGACGAATCTATAGGATCAAAGGGGTCGTAAAAAGGAAGTTTTATTTACCACACAAAGAACTGCTAGACGGAGTGGAAGAGGAGGCCGAGCAGCTCGATCGTCCGTGCCCTAACTTGGCAATGGATGACAGCTATGGCGGCGGTGGAGAAGACGATGTCCGCGGCCGGCGTGAAGACGGCGTCGGAGAGGTCACGGCAGCTAAGCGCTTCATCGCCGGCGTCGTCGAGGGCTAGCGGTGGCGCTAGGTTCGTGCTAGAGTGGAAGAAAGGATAATGACTGTGGTGAGACGTGTATTTATAGGGACAGGGATGGCACAGCGTTATTACATAGGTGCCCCTGGCGATTCACATCTGAAGAACACGTGGCCATCATGCAACATATCGGAGGTTGTTCCATGTTCCCACGCACGCCTGGATTGTCGGGTGGTCGTTCCCACTTCTCCGGGTTTCAGGTGAAGGAATTAGCATTGAAAGCGGACTTAATGTTTATCTCTGTATCTTCTGCTGACAAGGACGCGGAGAAGACATTCGACAGTTTCAAGAGAATGCATATGATTTGGAGAGATAGAGTTTGATATAGAAAGCATAGAGAGATTAGGGTCCAGTCACATTCACTTAGTTCGAAAGATTCAACAAGAAGACATAGCTATAAGTGAATGCTATAGAGGACAGAACACTACTATATATAATCAACATAGTGAAGATAATCATGAAGAGAGGTTGAGATTGAAGCCAAACCAAATGTGAAGACATAGCAAATGCAATGCCATGTGTAAAACACTTCAAACAGAAGAATTTGGTGGTGGCATTACCCACCGTATAGGAAGTATTAGACCCAGACACGGCACACAATTATCGTGGCGCTCCAAACTCAAATTCCACATTAATGTATTCACACTTAGAATGTATGTCTTCATTGATTGAAGATATACTTTACTCCGTGTGTTGCACATCTAAGTCATCAATATGCATAAGTGTTAGGATGTGTGCCTGATCACAGGACATTTGAGAATTCCAAGATATTTAGCTCGCACCGTAACTTGCAAAATCTCTTCTCATCCAAGGGCTTGGTGAAGATATCTGCCAATTGCTCTTCAGTGCTGACGTGTATGATATCAATATCTTCCTTCACAACATGATCTCTGAGGAAGTGATGATGAATTTCAGTGTGCTTTGTCTTCGAGTGCTGAACTGGGTTGTTGGAAATCTTGATGGCGCTTTCGTTGTCGCAGTAGAGTGGCACTTGCTTCAGATGGATGCCATAGTATTTGAGTGTTTGCTTCATCCACAGAAGCTGAGCGCAGCAAGATCCAGCAGCAATGTATTCAGATTCAGCAGTGGAGAGAGATACATAGTTCTGCTTCTTTGAAGACCAACATACAAGTGATCTTCCCAGAAAATGACATGTGCCTGATGTAGACTTGCGATCCACCTTGTCACCATCATAATCAGCATTCGAGAATCCAACCAGATCAAACTCTGAGCCCTTTGGATACCATAATCCTAGAGTAGGGGTGTAAGCCAAATATCGAAGAATTCACTTCACTGCTAAGTGATGCGATTCCTTTGGTGCCGCTTGGAATCGAGCACACATGCAAACACTAAGCATAATATCTGGCCTAGATGCACATAGATAAAGTAAAGAACCAATCATGGAGCGGTATACCTTTTGATCGAACTCTTTACCATTGTCGTCGGGACCCAGATGATGTTTGGCTGGCATTGGCGTCGTGAAGCCTTTGCAGTCTTGCATACCAAACTTCTTCAGGCAATCTTTGAGATACTTCTCTTGAGATATAAAGATACCGTTGCGTTGCTGACATATTTGAAGACCAAGGAAGAACTTCAGCTCACCCATCATGGACATTTGATATTGCTCTTGCATCATATATCCAAACTCTTCACTGTATTTCTGATTGGTGCAGCCGAAGATAATGTCATCCACATATATTTGGCACACAAACAGTTCACCATCATATGTCTTCGTGAAGAGAGTGGGGTCGAGGGAACCAGATTTGAAGCCTTTGCTCTTCAGGAAGTCTTTGAGTGTGTCATACCAAGCCCGAGGGGCTTGTTTGAGGCCATACAGTGCTTTGTTGAGCTTGTACACCATGTCAGGATGTTTTGGATCTTCAAAGCCAGGCGGTTGTGCAACATACACTTCTTCTTCAATCTTGCCATTAAGAAAAGCGCTGTTCACATCCATTTGATATAGAAGTATGTTATGATGATTTGCATAGGCCAGCAGTATGTGTATGGCTTCAAGTCTAGCCACAGGAGCAAATGTTTCATCGAAGTCAATCCCTTCAACTTGAGTGTATCCTTGAGCAACGAGACGAGCTTTGTTTCTGATAACTTGACCATGCTCATCCTGCTTGTTGCGATATATCCATTTGGTGCCTATTATATTGTGCTTCCGAGGATCAGGACGCTTAACCAGTTCCCATACATTATTCAGCTCAAACTGTTGAAGCACTTCTTGCATAGCTTGAATCCATTCAGGTTCCATGAAGGCTTCTTCAACTTTCTTGGGTTCTGTTATTGAGACGAATGCGAAGTGCCCACAGAAATTTGCTAGCTGTGTTGCCCTTGAACGAGTGAGTGGACCTGGTGCATTGATGCTATCAATTATTCTCTCAATCTGTACTTCATTTGCAACATGAGGATGTACAGGATGAAGATTTTGCTCTTGCCGATCATTGTCATTGTTAGAGGGATTGTCTTCAGGCTGAGCATTGTCTTCAGGTTGATCAACTGCGGAGATGATAAGTTCCTCTTCAGGTTGAGCTTCAGAAGGTATGATTTCTCTAGTTCCCATAGGTTTGATTGATTCACTGGATGGAACTTCATCTAGCACATTTCGCAGGTGCTCTCTTTGTGAGCCATTAGTCTCATCGAACCGCACATCCACTGTTTCAACCACTTTATAATGAAAGAGAATGAAGACTCTGTAGGAGTGCGAATCCTTTCCATATCCAAGCATAAAACCCTCATGTGCTTTTGGTGCAAACTTTGAAGTGTGATGTCGATCCTTGATCCAGCAACTGGCGCCAAATACTCTGAAGTAACTGACATTTGGCTTCTTGCCTGTAAGGAGCTCATAGGATGTCTTGTTCGGAAGCTTGTGAAGATAAACACGGTTGATGATATGGCATGCAGTGTCAATGGCTTCAGGCCAGAATTTTCTTGGAGTCTTGTATTCATCAAGCATCGTCCGAGCCATCTCAATAAGTGTTCTGTTCTTGCGTTCGACGACGCCATTCTGCTGTGGCGTGTACGGAGCTGAGAATTCATGTGTGATGCCCAAAGTATCAAGATATGTATCTAGGCCAGTGTTCTAGAATTCAGTGCCATTGTCACTTCTGATGTGCTTTATCTTGGCGCCATAGTTGTTCATTGCTCGATTGGCGAAGCGTCTGAAGACATCCTGCACTTCAGTCTTGTAAAGGATTATATGCACCCAAGTATATCTTGAATAATTATCAACAATGACAAAGCCATAGAGACAAGAAATAGTAGTAAGAGTTGAGTAATGAGTGGGACCAAAAAGATCCATGTGTAGCAGTTCGAAGGGTTGAGTCGTTGTCATGATTGTCTTCGAGGGATGCTTGGCCCTCGTGATCTTTCCAGCTTCACAGGCACCACATAAGTGATCCTTCTTGAACTTGACGCCCTCGATGCCTATGACATGCTTCTTCCTTGCAAGGGTGTGGAGGTTCCTCATGCCAGCATGCCCTAGCCTACGATGCCAGAGCCAGCATTCAGAAGCTTTTACTAGAAGACATACTGCAAGTTGTGGTCCTGCTGAGAAATCTACCACGTACAAATCATCTTTCCGATACCCTTCAAACACTAGAGACTTGTCAGATTCCATTAGTACAAGGCAACGATATTTCCCAAACATCACAATCATGTTTAAATCGCAAATCATTGAGACAGACATTAAGTTGAAACCAAGGGATTCAACAAGCATGACTTTATCCATGTGTTGATCCTTTGAGTTTGCAACTCTACCTAGACCCAATACCTTGCTTTTACTAGTGTCAGCAAATGTGATGTGACTTTTGTCTGATGGACGTAAAGTTGAGTCCATGAGAAAGCTTCGCTTGCCAGTCATGTGATTTGTACACCCACTATCAATAATCCATTCTGAAGCAGCTGGTGTCGTACCCTATAGTGCAGTTAGGGGGATAGGCTTCACGAAAAGAATTGTGAAGCAAAAACATTTGACGAACAGTGGATTATTAAAGCTTAGATCGAGATTAGGACTGATAGGGCAAGTTGCAAGCGATTCAGGAACAAAGTACATAATAAGACCATTTGGGCATTTGATCTTGCGCCCTACAAGATGTTTAAGGTCCCCAGCAATAGTGTCAGACGATTTTGGTTTTCGGCTGGAGACCTTTTCCTGCAAAAGAGAGTTAAGCTTTCTTAGCCACCCACATCTTCAGGGGTGGCTTCGAAGCAATAAGTCTAAGTGCAGCATCTGAGAACTTTGGCTTTGGAGCCCTAGCAAAAAGTCTTGCAGGTGGACAATAGTACTCATAAGAATAAGCAGAATAGTTCTTGGTCTTATGAACATGGCGGTTTGATGAACCGCGCTCATATTCATAGGCCTGAGTATGGCTTCCCTGCAAAACATTTGCGTTAGTGTGACTTGGGTGAGTCCTCTGTCTGTATGAAGCCTTTGGACCGTATGAAGCCTGTGGTCTGGGGTTTGTCTTCTCCACGTGTGGTGTCATGATGAAATTCACAGGAAGATTCTCCAAACACCTTTTCGGCACCCAGATCTTCTTCATAGGCGGTCCATTCCTGCAGTTAGTACCAATGTACCTGGCAAACACTTCACCATTCTGATTCTTAAACAATTTATAGTTTGCATCAAAGGATTCATCAATAACAATGGGGTTAGCACAAGTGAAGCCAGATAGGGTGGATGGATCCGCTGAAGGTTCCTTTGCAGCAACCCATATGGTTTTGGGGTACTGCTCAGGTTTCCAGTAAGAGCCATCATCATTCATTTTCCTTTCGAACCCGACACCCTCTTTCCTAGGGTTTCGGTTCAGGATCTGCCTTTTGAGGACATCACATAGTGTCTGATGCCCTTTGAGACTTTTGTACATCCCTGTTTCAAGCAGTGTCTTCAACCTAGCATTCTCATCAGCAATAGCAGTGGTGTCCTCAGCAGAGGGGTTAGTTACCACATCAACAGTTGAAGATATTGCAACAGTAGCAGCAGTAGAACTTTCAGCAACAGAAGTAGCGTTATCACGCTTAATGCATTTAAGACATGGTGGTTCAAATCCTTCCTGAGCTGAACTGATCTGTTCGGCGCGAAGTGACTCGTTTTCCTTTTGAAGATCTTCATGAGTCGTTCTCAATTTCTCAAGTTCTTCATGAGTTGTTGAGAGCATTTCATGACGACTTTCAAGTTCCTCATACTTAATATGAAGATTTTTTATGTCTTCAATTAAGGACTGAGATCAAGTCATTTCAGCGTCCAACAGGTCATCGCTTTTGTCTAACAGTTTTTGAAGATGTTCCATAGCTTTCTGTTGTTTAGTGACAAGGGAAGAAAGTTTTGCATAGCTGGGTCCAAATTCATCACCAGATTCATCATCACTGGATTCAGATAGATAGCATTCAATTACCTTAGCATCATTTGCCATAAGGCATGATGCAGAAGATGATGATTCTGGTTCGAATGTCATCGCTTTGAGAGACTCCTTAAAGTCCTCGAACCGAGGATCATGACGAGTTCGATGACCCTCATAGACCTCAGAGAGACAGTCCCAGATGAGCTTCACATGATTGAGATGCATGATATTCCTAAACTGATTTTGAGATAGACAGGAGCAGATGACGTCCTTTGCCGTGAGGTTGAGAAGAGTGTACTTGTGAATGTCATCAGCTTCCGCCATCTTGCACAGATCGGTCAGACCAATCTCAGTGACGGTCCATAGCTCGCTGTTTGTTGCCATGCGGCGCTTCTTCATCATGGCCTTCCATGGGATACTCGTGACTGTCAAAGATGGGGCATGACACAGTCTTCATACCTGTGGTCGACATAACTAAAACTCCAGGCGGTTAAACCAAAATCACACAGAACAAGGGAGTACCAGGCTCTGATACCAATTGAAAGTGTGTTATATCGACTAGAGGGGGGGTGAATAGGCGATTTTTATGAAAGTCTTCAAAACATGGAAGTTTTGAAGACAAATGATAGAAATGAACCTATTACCATGCAGCGGAAGGTAGACTACACTAGGCAGACCATAGTCAAGCATTCAATGAAGTATAACCACAATGACTAATAGCAGCTAGGCAGTAAGGATCAGGTACACAGTGAAGACAAATAGTTAAAGCAAATAAGCACTGACTTCACAAGAGCCAACTGTAAATAAAGAGATGGTAAGGATAGAACCAGTGTGCGTAATGAAGACAGAGGTTTGGTAGACCAGTTCCAACTGCGGTGACAGTTGTATGTCTGGTTAGGGCGGATAGGTATTTAAACCTGAGGACACTCAGTCCCGCACACTTAGTCCTGAACACGCATCTCAGGACACTTAATCCTCACCGTATTCCCCTTGAGCTAAGGTCACACAGACCTCGCCCAATCACTCTGGTAAGTCTTCAAGGTAGACATCCAAACCTTCACAGACTTCGTTCACCGGCGATCCACAATGACTCTTGGATGCTCAGAACGCGACGCCTGACCGGCTAGAGGATTCACAGTCCTCAAGTGTAATAAGTCTTCAGATCACACAGACAAGAAGACTTAAGTGATGCCTAACACTCTTTGGCTCTGGGTGGTTAGGGCTTTATCCTCTCAAGGAATTCTCTCTCAAAAGCTTCGAGGTGGGTTGCTCTCAAACGACAGAAGCCGTACTTTAACTCTGAGCAGCCAACCGTTTATGGTTGTAGGGGGTGGGCTATTTATAGCCACTAGGCAACCCGGCCTGATTTGTTCGAAATGACACTGGGTCACTAAGGAACTGACACGTGTTCCAACGGTCAGATTTCAAACACACACGGCAACTTTACTTGGGCTACAAGCATAGCTGACTTGTCCAACTCTGGACAAGATTCGCTCTCATAGTCTTCACTCGAAGACACAGGATTTTAGTTAAGCATCACTTCAGTCATTCTGATTGGTTCTCTTGGACCCCACTTAACAGTACGGTGGTTCCTATGACTCAACAAAGAAGAAAAAGAACTACGAAAGAGCTAAGTCTTCGCGCTCCATAGTCTTCATGCGATGTCTTCTCTTGTCATAGTCTTCAAAGTGAATGTCTTCACATACCACCTTTGACTTCAATGTCTTCATACATTTTTAGGGGTCATCTTTGGTAGGAAAACCGAATCAATGAGGGACTTCTACCTGTGTTATCCTGCAATTCTCACAAACACATTAGTCCCTCAACTAGGTTTGTCGTCAATACTCCAAAACCAACTAGGGGTGGCACTAGATGCACTTACAGCATGATAATAGGTTTATTTCTATCATTTGTCTTTGAAACTTCCATGTTTTGAAGACTTTCATAAAAATCGCCTATTCACCCCCCCTCTAGTCGATCACTAGCACTTTCAATTGGTATCAGAGCAAGGTACTCCCTTGTTCTGTGTGATTCGGTTTAACCACCTGGAGTTTTAGCTATGTCGACTGCAGGGATAATCAAAGTCTCCGTTGCGTGCCTCGTCTTCGATGGAACTGAATATCCCTACTGGAAGAATAAGATGCACATGCATCTTGAAGCCATTGATGTCGACCTCTGGTATGTCGTCAAGAATGGCGTCCCCAAGGCTGGTGAAGGTGTCACCGCTGCTGATGTCAAGAAGCTCGTTAAACTGGACTCCACTGCCAAGAACATCATCTGTGGTCATCTAACCAAAGGGCAGTATGGCCGTGTGAGTGCTCTGGAAACATATAAGCTAGTCTGGGACTGGCTCTCCAAGGTCAACGAAGGCGTCTCAACCCAGAGAGATCAAAGAATCAGTGTCCTTCTCAATCTCTTCAACCGCTTCAAGAGAAACGACGATGAGAATGTTCAGCTCACGTTTGATCGACTCACTGACATCACAAATGAGCTTCAAGATCTCGGCGCTACTGAGTTACCAATCATGAAATCGTCAAGACACTCCTAAGATCACTTGATAGCTCGTTTGACACCCTAGCCCCGATGATTCAAGAACGCCCTGACTTCAAGACACTCGATCCGTCTGACATACTTGAAAGGCTCAACACACACGAGTTTCCGCTTTCTGAGAAAAGAGACATCTATGGTCCCAACTATAGGAGAACTCGTGCTTTGAAGGCAAAAGTTGTTTCCTCATCTGAAGAAGAATCTCACTGCTGCTCTGATGATCCCGAAGACATTGGAAAGGAGCTTGCTATTCTTGTGAAGAAGTTCCAGAAATTCACCAAGAAGAAAGGCTTCAGAAAGTCCTCACGATCTAGCTCAAGGAATGATGAAGCTTCTGCTCATGACTACAAGAAGAGAACATGCCACAAGTGCAAGAAACCTGGTCACTACATCTCTGAGTGTCCGCAGTGGGACAATGAGAACAACAACAAGAAGAAGAGCGAGGAATATGATTCTGACGACAACAACAACAAGAAATACTCAAAGTCTTCTTCCAAGTCTTCCTCAAAGTCTTCATCACACAAGAAGAGCTCATCTGGCAAGGCTCGTGTGTTTGTTGGCAAGGAAATGGATTCAGAGGAGGAGTCCGCTTCTAAGGAGGTGGAGGTGGAGTCTGAGGAGGAGTCCAATTCTGGCGTTGCAAGTCTGGCTACAGCCTACGTTGCCAAGTCCATCTTCAACACTGAAGACAATGACTTCATCACCGACGCCGATGCTAATGACAAGGACAACTCCGCTCCCACCTACTGCTTCATGGCACGCGGTGCCAAGGTAAACTCACGCACTACTCACTATCAAATATCAAGTGAAGATGACTCTGATTGTGGTTCCAAACCCAGCTACAAAACACTTGCTAAAATTGCAACTGAACAACAAAAAGCTATGGAACATATTCAAAAACTGTTAGACAAAAGCGATGACCTGTGACGCTGAAATGACTCGATCTCAGTCCTTAATTGAAGACATAAAAAATCTTCATGTTAAGTATGAGGAACTTGAAAGTCGTCATGAAATGCTCTCAACAACTCATGAAAAGCTTTCCTATGATTATCTTCAAAGGAAGCTAGATCTTGAGAAATTGAGAGCGGCTCATGAAGATCTTCAAAAGGAAAACGAGTCACTTCGTGCCAAACAGATCAGTTCTGCTCAGGAAGGATTTGAACCACCATGTCTTAAATGCATTGAGCGTGACAACGCTACTTCTGTTGCTGGATGTTCTACTGCTGCTACTATTGCAATATCTTCAACTGTTGATGTGGTAACTAACCCCTCTGCTGAGGATACCACTGCTATTGCTGATGAAAATGCTAGGTTGAAGACATTGCTTGAAACAGGGATGTACAAAAGTCTCAAAGGGCATCAAACACTATGTGATGTCCTCAAAAGGCAGATCCTGAACCGAAACCCTAGGAAAGAGGGTGTTGGGTTCGAAAGGAAAATGAATGCTGATGGCTCTTACTGGAAACCTGAGCAGTACCCCAAAACCACATGGGTTGCTGCAAAGGAACCTTCAGTGGATCCATCCACCCTATCTGGGCTTCACTTGTACTAATCCCATTGTCATTGATGAATCCTTTGATGCAAACTATAAACTGTTTAAGAATCAGAATGGTGAAGTGTTTGCCAGGTATATTGGTACTAACTGCAGGAATGGGCCACCTATAAAGAAAGTTTGGGTACCGAAAAAGTGTCTGGAGAATCTTCCTGTGAATGTGGTCATGACACCACAAGTGAAGAAGACAAACCCCAGACCACAGGCTTCATATGGTCCAAAGGCTTCATACAGACAGAGGACTCACCTGAGTCGCACTAACGCAAATGTTTTGCAGGGAAACCATACTCAGGCATATATGAGCGCGTTTCATCAAACCGCCATGCTCATAAGACCAAGAATTACTCTACTTATTCTTATGAGTACTATTGTCCACCTGCAAGACTATTTGCTAGGGCTCCAAAGCCAAAGTTCTCAGATGCTGCACTTAGACTCATTGCTTCGAAGCCACCCTTGAATATGTGGGTGGCTAAGAAAGCTTAACTCTTTTTTGCAGGGAAGGGTCTCCAACCGAAAATCAAATGCTTCTGAAGCTATTGCTGGGGACCTTAAACATCTTGTAGGGCGCAAGATAAAATGCCCAAATGGTCTTATTATGTATTTTGTTCCTGAGTCGCTTGCTACTTGCCCTATCTGTCCTAACCTCGATCTAAGCTTTCATAATCCACTTGCTCATCAAATGTTTATGCTTCACATTCTCTTCATGAAGCCTATCCGCCTAATTGCACTGTAGGGTATGACACCAACTGCTTCAGAATGGATTATTGACAGTGGATGTACTAATCACATGACTGGCAAGCGAAGTCTTCTCATGGATTCAACCTTATGTCCATCTGATAAGAGTCACATCACATTTGTTGATACTGGTAAAAGCAAGGTATTGGGTCTAGGTAGAGTTGCAATCTCAAGGGATCAGCACATGGATAAAGTGATGCTTGTTGAATCCCTTGGTTTCAACTTAATGTCTGTCTCAATGCTTTGCGATTTGAATATGATTGTGATGTTTGGAAAATATCGTTGCCTTGTTTTAATGGAATCTGACAAGTCTCTAGTCTTTGAAGGGTATCGGAAAGATGATTTGTACATGGTAGATTTCTCAGCAGGACCACAGCTCGCCGTATGTCTTCTTGCAAAAGCTTCAGAATGCCGGCTCTGGCATCGGAGGCTAGGGCATGCTGGCATGAGGAACTTGCATACTCTTGCAAAGAAGAAGCACGTCATAGGCATCGAGGGCGTCAAGTTCAAGAAGGATCACTTATGCGGTGCCTGTGAAGCAGGAAAGATGACGAGGGCCAATCATCCCTCGAAGACAATCATGACAACGACTCAACCCTTCGAACTGCTACACATGGACCTCTTTGGTCCCACTCACTACTCAACTCTTACTACTACTGCTTGTCTCTATGGCTTCGTCATTGTTGATGATTATTCAAGATATACATGGGTGCATATAATCCTCTACAAGACTGAAGTGCAGGATGTCTTCAGACGCTTCACCAATCGAGCCATGAACAACTATGGCATCAAGATCAAGCACATCGGAAGTGACCATGGCACTGAATTCAAGAACACCGGCCTCGACACTTATGTTGATACTTTGGGCATCACTCATGAGTTCTCAGCTCCGTACACGCCGCAGCAGAATGGCATCGTGGAACGCAAGAATAGAACACTCATTGAGATGGCTTGGACGATGCTCGATGAATACAAGACTCCAAGAAAGTTCTGGCCTGAAGGCATTGATACTGCATGCCATGTCATCAACCGTGTTTATCTTCACAAGCTTCTGAACAAAACATCCTGTGAGCTCCTCACTGGTAAGAAGCCAAATGTCAGTTACTTCAGAGTATTTTGTGCCAGGTGCTGGATCAAGGATCCACATCACACTTCAAAATTTGCACCGAAAGCACATGAAGGTTTTATGCTTGGTTACGGAAAGTATTCGCACTCCTACAGAGTCTTCAACCTCTTTCACTATAAAGTGGTTGAAACAGTGGATGCGCGGTTCGATGAGACTAACAGCTCGCAAAGAGAGCACCTGTCAAATGTGCTAGATGAAGTTCCATCCAGTGAATCCATCAAGCTTATGGGAACTGGAGAAATCATACCATCTGAAGCACAACCTGAAGAGGAACTTATCATCTCTGCACCTAATCAACTTGAAGACAATGCTTAGCCTGAAGAAAATCCTTTAAATGATGTAAATGATCAGCAAGAGCAAAATCTTCGTCCTGTTCATCCTCGTGTTGCAAATGAAGTACAGACTGAGAAAATAATTGATAGCATCAACGCACCTGGTCCACTCACTCGTTCAAGGGCAACACAACTAGCAAATTTCTGTGGGCACTTTGCATTCGTCTCAATATCTGAACCCAAGAAAGTTAAGCCTTCATGGAACCTAAATGCATTCAAGCTATGCAAGAACAACTTCAATAGTTTGAGCTGAATAATGTATGGGAACTGGTCAAGCGTCCTGATCCTCGTAAACACAATATCATAGGCACTAAATGGATATATCGCAACAAGATGAGCATGGTCAAGTTGTCAGAAACAAGGCTCGTCTCGTTGCTCAAGGATACACTCAAGTTGAAGGAATTTACTTCGATGAAATATTTGGTACTGTGGCTAGGCTTGAAGCCATACGCATACTGCTAGCCTATGCAAATCATCATAACATCCTTTTGTATCAAATGGATGTGAAGAGTGCTTTTCTCAATGGCAAGATTGAAGAAGAAGTGTATGTTGCACAACTGCCTGGCTTTGAAGATCCAAAACATCCTGACATGGTTTACAGGCTCAACAAGGCACTGTATGGCCTCAAACAAGCCCCTCGTGCTTGGTATGACACACTCAAGGACTTCCTGAAGAGCAAAGGCTTCAAACCTGGTTCCCTGGATCCCACGCTCTTCACGAAGACATATGATGGTGAACTGTTTGTGTGCCAAATATATGTGGATGACATTATCTTCCGTTGCACTAATCAGAAATACAGTGATGAGTTTGGATACATGATGCGAGAGAAATATGAGATGTCCATGATGGGTTAGCTGAAGTTCTTCCTTGGTCTTCAAATACGACAGCAACGCAATGACAACTTCATATCTCAAGAGAAATACCTCAAGGATTGCCTGAAGAAGTTTGGAATGCAAGACTGCAAAGGTTACACGACGCCAATGCCTACCAAGAGTCATCTAGATTCTGATGCCAATGGTAAAGAGTTCGATCAAAAGGTATACCGCTCCATGATTGGTTCCTTGCTTTACTTGTGTGCATCTAGGCCAGATATCATGCTTAGTGTTTGCATGTGTGCCCGATTCCAAGCGGCACCAGAGGAATCGCATCACTTAGCTGTGAAGCGAATTCTTTGATATTTGGCTCACACCCCAACACTAGGATTATGGTATCCAAAGGGCTCGGAGTTTGATCTAGTTGGATTCTTGGATGCCGATTATGCTGGTGACAAGGTGGATCGCAAGTCTACATCAGGCACATGTCACTTTCTGGGACGATCACTTGTGTGTTGGTCTTCAAAGAAGCAGAACTGTGTATCTCTCTCCACTGCTGAATCGGAATACATTGCTGCTGGATCTTGCCATGCTCAACTTCTATGGATGAAGCAAACACTCAAAGACTATGGCATTTATCTGAAGCAAGTGCCACTCTACTGCGACAATGAAAGCGCCACCAAGATCGCCAACAACCCAGTTCAACACTCGAAGACAAAGCACATTCAGATCCGTCATCACTTTCTCAGAGATCATGTCATGAAGGAAGATATTGATATCATTCACGTCAGCACTGAAGAGCAACTGGCAGATATCTTCACAAAGCCATTGGATGAGAAAAGGTTTTGCAAGTTGCGATGTGAGCTAAATATCTTGGAATCCTCAAATGTCCTGTGATAATGCACACATCCTAACACTTATGCATGTTGATGACTTAGATGTGCAAACACACGAAGTAATGTATATCTTCAAAAAATGAAGACTTACACTCTAAGTGTCAATACATTAATGCGGAATTTGACTTCGGAGCGCCACGATAATTGTGCGTCGTGTCTGGGTCTAATACTTCCTATACTGTGGGTAACGCCACCACCAAACTTTTGTTTGGAATAATTTCTGTTGGCGTTGCATTTGCAAAGTCTTCGCATTTGGTTTGTCTTCATTGTTAGCATGGCTTCATGTTTATCTTCAATATACTGATTTGGTTTTTGTCCTCTATAGCATTCACTTATAGCTATGTATTCTAGTTGAATCTTTTAAACTAAGTGAATGTGATCGGACCCTGACCTTTCTATGCTCCCATCTTAAGTCTATCTATCCAAATCATATGCATTCTATTGACACTGTCGAATGTCTTCGATGCGTCCTTGTCAGCAGAAGATACAGAGACAAACATTAAATATGTTTTAAATTCTCAATCCTTTTTACCTGAAACCCGGAGAAGCGGGAACGACCACCTGACAATCCAGGCGTGCGTGGGAACGTGGAACAACCTCCAATGTGCTGCATGATCGCCATGTGTCCTTCAGATGTGAACCGCCAAGGGCACCTTTGTAATAACACTGTGCCATCCCTGTCCCTATAAATACACGCCTCACCCCAGTCATTCTCTCTTCTTCCACTCTCGCACAAACCCTAGCGCCACTGCTAGCCCTCGACGACACCGGTGACGAAGCGCTTAGCTGCCGCGACCTCACCGACGCTGTCATCACGCCGGCCACGGACATCTTCTTCTCCGTCGTCACCGTAGGTGTCTTCCATCGCCAAGTTAGGGCACGGAAGATCGAACTGCTTGGCCTCCTCTCCCACTCCGTCTAGCAGTTCCTCATGTGGTAAATAAAACAACTTTTTACAGTCTTTTTGATCCGATAGATTCATCCTTTCCAACCACGAGTGGTTTCTATTGCTACAAAATTGGATCTATCCTACTCTGCATCTCATAGCATGCCTAGTATGTTCACTTATGCTTCACAAAGTAGTTAGATTCCTCACTTGTACTTATTTGTGGGTTCGTATAAATCTGGAACCAACTCACTACATATGAGTGAATGTCTTCGCACTATGAGGTCAATGTCTTCTAAACTGATTTATCTTCAAAATCTTCTAAGAATGCATCTGACCTCTTCCCCTTCCCTCGCATCTCTAATGCTGTCACAGGTACATGTCCGTGGGAGAATCCCTTGGTTCTCATAGTCTGCATTCATTTGCAGAGTTCTTACAGCGTCACATAAATTCTCCTGAAGCCAGTTCCTGTCTGACCAGTAGATGGAAGACTTTGATAGTGTTGAAGACTTTCAGTCTAAACTTCATGACAACTCAAAAATCAGTCAGGAAGGGCGGCAGACAATGCCGTGGAAACACTGCTAAGGACCTGCCACTGGATCTCTATGAGTTATACAAGTCAGATCCAGAAGAAACCTATGAAGAACGCAAGAACCGAATCCAATGGATTCAAAGACATTGGGCAGAGGAATGGTTCAAGTACAGATTCGTCACCAAGGAGTATGCTGAGAAGAATGCCTTAAAGGGCCCCTGGAGAGATATAATATACAAAGGTCTTCAGCCCAAGTCGAAGTCCGAAGCTATTGCTCAAGGCTTCTACCCCTGCATGATTCGTGGACCTCAGCCTGCTAATGCCGACCCATCTGATGGGGTTATGTACCTAGGGTAGGGTCATGGACCTGATCCAAGTAACTTACCCCTGGACATCCTTAGAAGAGGTCGCCTTCCAGTCGACCAACGAGGATTCACTCGACTGACCTGAAGGACTCGACCACGAAGACTCACTCGACCACCAGGAGGTCAAGAGGCACTCTGCACTGCAACGGCCTGTAATCAAGTAGACTTTATGATAGTAAAGGCACTTTATGTGGGGCGTTACCAGTAACGCCCCAGACTTAACTCACCTTAAACCCTCTCCTGCGTGGGCTGGCTAGGGTCCTGGCGCACTCTATATAAGCCACCCTCCTCCACAGGCAGAGGGGTTCGGCACCTTGTAATTCATACATTCATAATCCACTCGACCGCCTCCGGGCTCCGAGACGTAGGGCTGTTACTTCTTCCGAGAAGGGCCTGAACTCGTACATCCTTTGTGCTTACAACCTCTCCATAGCTAGGACCTTGCCTCTCCATACCTACCCCCCACTCTACTGTCAGGCTTAGAACCACGACAGTTGGCGCCCACCGTGGGGCAGGTGTTTTAGCGATTTTGTGGAGAAGTTGCGATTCTTCCGAGTACTCTCATCATGGTGTCTGCTGGAGTTTTGGTCAAGGGTCAAGAGATCCGTCTCGGCACTCTCACCTTCATCGCCGACGACTCCGCATGGCTCCAGGAGGCTCCACTCGACGTAGACGCGCTCCCCGTCCGCGGTGCGACGCATTTTCGCGCATGTGTCCGCGGCGTTCTGCTGCGGCAACCGTCGACCCAGTATCGGTCGGCTCCTCCATCGTCCACCCTCCCGGTCTCCCGCCAGCGCAAGCGCTCAGGCCGGTCGAGGCTTCAGCGATGGGTGAGTCACGCGGTGGCTCGCCAATCGGCCACTACACAAGTTGCGGCAATCGAGCCCAACGAATCTCTCTACGGCTTGTTCGATCAGTCGACTGGCTCCGGAGAGACTGCATCCGAGTGCGGAAGCAGTGATCCAGCGGCGGAAATCTTGATGGTCGACGGGCCCCACAGCCCTCCTGGCTTCGCCCGTGGTGGTGGAGCAGGTGACGGCGGCGACCCTGCACGAGACTACGAAGAGTACCAGCCCGAGCCACTCGACTCTCTGCAAAGAGAAGAGCTTCGCCGCAGGAACGAGGATCCCCTGCGTATTCCCATCGCAGGAGAAACCCCCGAGGCTCGTGCCTTGGAGGAGGCGCGTCTGGCCAATTTGGCCGAGCGCACTCGACTGGAGAACCTTCAGCGAGCACTCGACGAGCGCGCGCGGCAACGAGTTCCCGACACCAGTCGACGTCAACTCTTCCCGCCGACTCAGGTATATCGAACCCCAATTCAGAATTTAGCAGCTGCGACCCGTATAGCAGAGTCCATTCAGCCTTCGCAGTCGGAAGCTGGCAGAGGTTTGCTGCAGATCAGGGATCTGCTCCGGGCAGCAGGAGATCAGAATTCAGCCGTGTCTCAGTCGCGCAACAGAATTCACAGTCGATCTGTCACTGTGAATACGGTTCAGTCGGCTCACAGCCCCAGATCGCCTCCGCGGCGCGAAGGGCGTGAGAATCGGCGAGATCAATATGGCGACAGACTCGACCGAGATGATAGGCGTCGAGTGCCCTATTCCCCTCCGAGGGGTGGGTCTTACGCTCCTCGGCAGCCAGATGATAGGCGTCAGTACAGTACAGGGCGTAGGGTTCCAGTTGACCCCAGAGAGCCAGGCTTCGACGCGCGATCCATTATCGTGCAAGGGTTGGTCGACCGGAACAGAGCCCATCGAGGCGCACTCGACAGAGATGTACCCACGAGCAGTCGAGTACATGTTTCTGGTCCTGAATGTTTCAGCAGAGCTATCAGAGCCGCAGTTATCCCCCCCAATTTCAGGTTGGCAACAGGAGTCAGCAAGTTCACTGGTGAGTCTAAGCCTGAAACTTGGCTTGAAGACTACCGAGTGGCAGTTCAGATCGGTGGTGGGAACGACGAGGTGGCCATGAAGCATTTGCCCCTCATGTTGGAAGGTTCTGCCAGGGCATGGTTGACTCAATTACCTCCTAGCAGCATTTACACTTGGGAAGATCTGTCCCGAGTGTTCGTCAGAACGTTTGAAGGGACTTGCAAGCGACCAGCGGGATTGACAGAGTTGCAAGTCTGCGTGCAGAAAACTAATGAGACTCTCAGAGAGTATATTCAGAGGTGGATCACTTTGCACCACACTGTGGAAAATGTCTCTGATCATCAGGCAGTATGCGCCTTCAAAGACGGCGTCAAGAACAGAGAACTGAGTTTGAAATTTGGTCGAACCGGTGACATGACCTTGAGTCGGATGATGGAGATTGCTACCAAGTACGCCAACGGCGAAGAAGAAGACCGACTCCGAAGCGGCAAGCACAAGCCGAGTCAGTCGGAAAAAGGAAACACCAGTCGGAAACAGAAGCGGAAGGCTGAACCGGCAGCTCCTGGAGAGGCTCTGGCCGTGACTCAAGGAAAGTTTAAGGGGAAACCAAAAGGATCCTGGAACCCCAAGAAGGTAAAGGATAAAGAAGGGAACGACGTGATGGATATGCCGTGTCACATTCACACGAAGAAAGATGAAGAGGGGAATATCATTTACCCAAAGCACACCACTCGCCAATGTCGACTCCTGATCCAGCAGTTTCAGGGAAAACAGTCTAAGGACAAGGAGAAGGAGTCGGACAAGGCCGAAGACAAAGAGGACAGTGAGGGAGGATATCCGCATATCAACTCCACTCTGATGATCTTTGCAGATGTGGAAAGCAGAAGTCGACTGAAAGTGATTAACCGAGAGGTGAACATGGTTGCCCCAGCAAAGGCAAATTATCTGAAGTGGTCTCAAACACCCATCACATTCGACCAATCTGATCACCCGACTCATATTGCCACCCCCGGGAGGCAAGCTTTGGTGGTCGATCCAGTTGTCGAAGGCACTCGACTGACAAAGGTGCTGATGGATGGTGGAAGTGGGCTGAACTTATTGTATGCAGACACATTGAAAGGTATGGGCATTCCGATGTCCCGACTGAGCACTAGTAACATGAGCTTCCATGGAGTTATACCAGGGAAGAAGGCCGAGTCACTCGGCCAGATAGCTTTGGACGTAGTGTTTGGTGATTCGAAGCATTTTCGCAAAGAAAAGTTGACGTTTGAGGTCGTGGATTTTCAAAGTGCATATCATGCCATTTTGGGGAGACCAGCCTATGCACGGTTCATGGCTCGACCATGTTACGTGTACCTCAAATTGAAGATGCCCGGTCCCAAAGGTGTGATCACTGTCACCGGTGATAGGAAAAAGGCAGAGGAGTGCTTTCAGAAGGGCTCCAAGATTGCCGATTCCCAAGTGACAGCGGTCGAGTTCGAAGAATACAAGCAAAACGCAGATCCGAGTGACTTGCTGCGATCCAAGAAGCCCGCCACAGAGTCTGCATTCCAGTCGTCCGGTGAGACGAAGCCTGTTCACATTCACCCGACCGACCCCGAAGCAGCTCCGACCCGCATCTCCACAACACTCGACCCAAAATAGGAAGAAGCGCTCATCCAGTTCCTCCGTGAGAACTGGGACATTTTTGCATGGAAGCCCGCTGACATGCCAGGTGTTCCCAGGGGACTGGCTGAGCATCGCCTAAGAGTCGACTCGTCTGCAAAACCAGTCAAAGAACATCTTCGGCGGTCCGCCGTCCAGAAGAGAAAGGCCATCGGTGAAGAAGTGGCTCGACTGTTGGCGGCAGGATTTATCCGAGAGATATACCACTCCGAGTGGCTCGCTAATGTCGTCATGGTTCCTAAGAAGGACAAGTCGCTCCGAATGTGCATTGATTTCAAGCACATCAACCGGGCCTGCCCGAAAGATCACTTTCCTCTCCCTCGCATAGATCAAATTGTTGACTCGACCGCGGGATGCGAGAGGTTGTCTTTTTTAGATGCTTACTCCGGGTACCACCAGATCCGTCTGTACGGGCCCGATGAGGTAAAAACAGCTTTCATCACTCCATTCGGGTGCTTCTGCTATATCACCATGCCATTCGGCCTCAAGAATGCCGGAGCCACATTTATGCGAATGATTCAGAAGTGTCTACTCACCCAAATCAGTCGGAATGTGGAAGCTTATATGGATGATATTGTTGTCAAGTCACGAAAAGGTTCCGACCTGCTCGCTGACCTCGCCGAAACATTTGCCAACCTCAGAAGGTATGATATCAAGCTCAATCCATCAAAGTGCACATTTGGAGTTCCTGGTGGCAAGTTACTCGGTTTTCTCGTTTCCGAACGGGGAATCGACGCTAACCCAGAGAAGATTGGCACTATTCTCCGAATGAAACGCCCTGTGCGAGTGCACGATGTCCAGAAGCTTACTGGATGCTTGGCCGCATTAAGTCGATTCATCTCACGACTCGGTGAAAAGGCACTGCCTCTTTACCGACTGATGAAGAAGGCTGACAAGTTCGAGTGGACTCCAGAAGCTGATGCAGCGTTTGCCGAGCTAAAAGCTCTGCTCTCCACCCAGCCGGTGCTTGCTGCTCCAATCAGCAAAGAGCCTCTGTTGCTCTACATCGCAGCCACAGGACAAGTCGTCAGTACTGTGCTAACGGTCGAGCGGGAAGAAGAAGGAAAAGCTCTCAAAGTTCAGCGCCCAGTGTATTATTTGTCTGAAGTCTTGACTCCATCCAAGCAGAGATATCCTCATTATCAGAAGCTTGTGTATGGAATATACATGACCACAAAGAAGGTTGCTCATTATTTCTCTGACCATTCCATCACAGTCGTCAGCGACGCTCCACTATCAGAGATTTTGCACAACAGAGATGCAACTGGTCGAGTGGCCAAATGGGCGATTGAACTTCTTCCCCTTGATATCAAGTTTGAGGCAAAGAAAGCCATTAAGTCCCAGGCGATAGCAGATTTCCTCGCCGAGTGGATTGAACAACAGCAGCCGACTGAAGTTCACTCGGAGCATTGGACCATGTTTTTCGATGGCTCTAAGATGTTGAATGGTTCCGGTGCTGGGGTTGTCCTGGTTTCCCCCAGAGGAGATAAGCTCAGATATGTGCTCCAGATTCACTTTGATTCCTCCAACAATGAGGCAGAATATGAGGCCCTCCTATATGGGTTGCGCATGGCCATTTCACTCGGCGTCCGTCGCCTAATGGTCTATGGCGACTCGGATTTAGTGGTCAATCAGGTGATGAAAGAGTGGGACGTGAGAAGCCCAGCCATGACTGGATACTGCAGTGCAGTGAGGAAGCTGGAGAAGAAGTTCGAGGGGTTGGAGCTCCATCATATACCCCGACTGAAAAATCAAGCAGCTGATGATCTAGCAAAGATAGGTTCCAAGAGAGAAGCCATTCCGAGTGGTGTGTTCTTGGAGCATATACACACTCCGTCAGTCAAAGAAGATCCTTTCACCGAAGAAACTCCGCAGCCCAAGAGCGCCACAGATCCGACTGAAGTTGAAGTCCCAGCGGTGGTCGACTTGATCATGGAGGTTTTGGTGGTCATTCCCGACTGGACGATTCCGTATGTCGCATATATCTTGAGGAAAGAGCTTCCGGAGGATGAGGAAGAGGCTCGACAGATCGTCCGTCGATCTAAGGCCTTTACCGTAATCAAAGGACAATTATACAGAGAAAGCGCGACTGGAGTCGGTCAGAAGTGCATAACACCAGAAGAAGGTCGACTCATCCTCAATGATATTCACTCGGGGACCTGTGGTCATCATGCGTCCTCTCGGACCATCGTGGCCAAAGCATACCGAGCCGGATTTTACTGGCCCAAGGCGAATGAGATGGCAAAAGAGATAGTGGATAAGTGCGAGGGATGTCAGTTCTACTCGAATATGTCGCACAAGCCTGCGTCAGCTTTGAAGACCATCCCACTCGTCTGGCCTTTTGCAGTTTGGGGGCTGGACATGGTCGGTCCTTTGAGAACAGGACGAAGTGGCTTCACGCATGTACTGGTGGCAGTCGACAAGTTCACCAAGTGGATCGAGGCTAAACCAATCAAGAGCCTTGACACCGGTACTGCTGTTAGCTTCATCAGGGAACTAATATTCAGATATGGAGTCCCGCACAGCATCATTACGGATAATGGGTCGAACTTTGACTCAGAGGAATTCAGAACTTTCTGCAACTCCCAGGGCACACGAGTCGACTACGCATCAGTCGCCCATCCGCAGTCGAATGGACAAGCAGAGCGAGCTAATGGACTGATTCTCAAGGGACTGAAGCCTCGACTGATGCGTGATCTCAAACACGCGGCTGGAGCTTGGGTCGACGAACTTCCATCTGTACTCTGGGGACTGCGGACCACGCCTAATCGGTCGACCGGAAGAACTCCATTCTTCTTGGTCTATGGAGCTGAAGCAGTCTTGCCGAGTGATCTTCTCCACAATGCTCCTCGAGTTGAAATCTACAACGAAGCAGAAGCTGAACAAGCGCGGCAGGACGCAGTCGACCTTTTAGAGGAAGAAAGGGAGATGGCTCTGATCCGGTCGACCATCTACCAACAAGATCTGCGCCGTTTCCACGCCCGAAATGTGAGAGGTCGAGCCTTCCAGGAAGGGGATTTGGTTCTCCGAGTGGATCAGCACAAACCACACAAGCTTGCTCCTTCTTGGGAAGGCCCCTTCATCGTCACCAAGGTTCTCCACAACGGGGCGTACCGTCTTTACAACGTCGAGCATAATATCGACGAGCCCCGAGCTTGGAACGCGGAGCTACTCCGCCCATTTTACACTTAAGTTTTATCACTCGGATGAGTTGCAATAAAGTACTTCTGTAGTTCATGGACCTCAAAATAATAGTGTCATAGTTCCTCCACTATCTGTCACTTTTTTTGTCCAATAAAATTCCCCCTCAGTGGGTGACTTAGCTGCGAATCCGTTTCGCCTAAGTTTGTAAAAATCCTACCGAGTGGTGAGCCAGACTCCCACTCGGAGGCTTAGCTGCGAATCCGTTTCGCCTAAGTTATCAAAATCCTACCGAGTGGTAAGCCCGACTTCCACTCGGAGGCTTAGCTGCAGTCCAAGGACTCGCCTAAGTTTGTCAAAATCCTACCGAGTGAAGAGCAAACCTCTCACTCGGGGGCTTAGCTGCAGCCCTGTGCTCGCCTAAGTTATTAAAATCCTACCGAGTGAAGAGCAACCCTCTCACTCGGGGGCTTAGCTGCAGCCCTGTGCTCGCCTAAGTTATAAAAATCCTACCGAGTGAAGAGCAACCCTCTCACTCGGGGGCTTAGCTGCAGTCCAAGCACTCGCCTAAGTTGTGAAAATCCTACCGAGTGAAGAGCAATCCTCTCACTCGGGGGCTTAGCTGCAGCCTCGTGCTCGCCTAAGTTGTGAAAATCCTACCGAGTGAAGAGCAATCCTCTCACTCGGGGGCTTAGCTGCAGCCTCGTGCTCGCCTAAGTTGTGAAAATCCTACCGAGTGAAGAGCAATCCTCTCACTCGGAGGCTTAGCTGCAGCCTCGTGCTCGCCTAAGTTGTGAAAATCCTACCGAGTGAAGAGCAATCCTCTCACTCGGAGGCTTAGCTGCAGCCTCGTGCTTGCCTAAGTTATCAAAATCCTACCGAGTGGTAAGCCAGCCTTCCACTCGGAGGCTTAGCTGCAGCCCTGTGCTCGCCTAAGTTACAAAAATCCTACCGAGTGAAGAGCAACCCTCTCACTCGGGGGCTTAGCTGCAGTCCAAGCACTCGCCTAAGTTGTGAAAATCCTACCGAGTGAAGAGCAACCCTCTCACTCGGGGCTTAGCTGCAGTCCAAGCACTCGCCTAAGTTATAAAAATCCTACCGAGTGAAGAGCAACCCTCTCACTCGGAGGCTTAGCTGCAGCCATGTGCTCGCCTAAGTTATAAAAATCCTACCGAGTGAAGAGCAACCCTCTCACTCGGAGGCTTAGCTGCAGCCATGTGCTCGCCTAAGTTATAAAAATCCTACCGAGTGGAGAGCAACCCTCTCACTCGGAGGCTTAGCTGCAGCCCTGTGCTCGCCTAAGGTATAAAAACCCTGCTGAGTGGAGAGCAACCCTCTCACTCGGGAGGCTTAGCTGCAGCCAGTGCTCGCCTAAGTGGACTAAAGAATAAGTCGATTGCAGTACAGGCACCTTGCTTTGAACCTGCAAAAGACATTCCGAGCCGAAGGCAATCATATTCAAGCGCCAAATTCAAGTTTGAATCGATATCTAAAGGAACCGAAAGTGCTCAGGCGTCAAGCCCGTTAAGGTTTGTCGGTTACAATTCCACTCGGCATACCGAGGCAAATTTAAAGCGTCGAGCCAGAAGAAGTTTTTTACCCCTCCTGTGGAGGGCTGGAAGGTGCAACAAATTCATCAAGGTCAATTCCGTCGGCGATCCGAGTGGCAGCTGCAAGGAAAGTCTCCATAAAGGACCTGAAGTCGTGCTTCTTGGTATTGGCCACCCGAAGGGCCGCCAGCTTCTCCTCTCGTGCATCTTTGCAGTGGACTCGGGCCAGACACAGAGCGACATCTGCACCACACCGAGCCGAGGACTTCTTCCACTCCTGCACTCGACCAGGGATCGTGTTCAAGCGGGCCATCAGCGACTCAAGGTCATTCTGAAGTGTCTCCTCAGGCCAGAGCGTCGAGTCGATGCGAGATGTGGCGGCCTTCAGCCTTGCGAGATAGTCCACGACAGCTGCAACACGAGACTCCAGTCGGAAAACATCCATGGCAACTTCGTCGTTCACCGGAGAATTGACGGGGTCAAGGTTTGGCTCCAGTCGGCTGGTTTCTTCTTCAAAGTTTTGACAAAATTCTGCAAGGGTGATCACTAAGTCAAGGAGATAGTCGAATGGAAAAAGCCACAATTGGAAATATTTGCCAAACATGGAGGTTTACCTTCAAGCATAAGAAACAACTTCTTGGCAAGGCCACTCAGGAAGGCCTCCAGTTCAGTTTTCTTCTCAGTCAATTTGCTGACTTGGTCGGTCAGGGCAGCTTTGTCAGTTTTCAGTCGACTGACCTCCTTGTTGGCAATCCCAAGAGCAGCTTTCAGATTGGTATTGTCTTGTTCGAGCTTGGTGACTGAAGCTAACTTCTCGTCAGCAAGCTTGATCTTCTCAGCTAGCTCAAGGTCTTTCTTCTGCTGGGCCTCCCTTACCTTACCTGCAAGTTACAGCAAGATCAGATGCTGAAACAAGCAAGGGGAAAAGCAGTCGTCAGGGTCTCACCAAACATACCTTCGGTCTCCTCCTTTGCCTTTGTCAGCTTCTCCTGAACCAGCTTCAAGCTCAGCTCGACTTGAGTATGTTTTGTTCCAGCTCTGAGTAGCGAGCCACAAGATCACAAGAGTTCTGCGAAGAACCAATCGACTAAATGTCAAATATAATTCACTTCCGAGTGAAAAAGGGAAAAACACACGTTTCTAAGACTACAGCCGAATACAAGCATTCGACCGTAGTCTCGGGGACTACACCCAGTGGGTGCACTCAGCGTGCCCCCACTAATCCTGTTGAAGACAAAGTCGACCAGTCGACCTCAAAAAAAAAGTGTGCGAGATGCATTCTCTAAGACTGTGATCAACTGCAAGCAGTCGACCACAGTCTCGGGGACTACACCCAGTGGGTGCACCAGGGCTCAGCGTGCCCCCACCGGTTTGTGAAATCCAGTCGACCAGTCGACTGACAGAAAGATTGACATCATAAAGCCTAAGGCCGACTGCCAGCAGTCGACCTTAGCCTTGGGGACTACACCCAGCGGGTGCACTCAGCGTGCCCCCGCTAACACGGAGTTTATTCGACACACCCAGTGGGTGACTAATATAAATTCCGGAAAAGAAAAGTTTTTGGTAGCATATCCAACAGAACAAACAGCGGTCGACTGACCTGGACATTGCTTTGGAGGGCAGAACTGGCGTCATAAGCTGCCTGGCTCGCGTCCCGGATGGTCTTCAGCTGCTCCATCATGAGTCCCGCCTGGCGTATCGCCTCCTTCGCTGCGCCAGCTTGGTCCTCTGGGACGTGGTGCGTCGTGAAGAGGGAGGGCTGCTGAGCACTCGTCAGTGGACTTGCGAAGGACACCGTGTGTCGAGTGGTGTTCTCTTCTTCCACAGTCAGAATCTCAGGCGCCGTCACATCCTGAGGCACCTTACTGGCGGGCGCTTTCCGACTCCTCCTACGCGTCAGTGGTTCTTCATCCTCGTCGTCGTCAGGGAGATTGATAACAGTGTTGGGTGGAGCTGCGGAGAAGGATCAGGATCAGTGATCGCGAGTCAGTCGACTAAGAACGGTGTTAAGAACACAGTACCTGGATTCGAAGTTGCTGCATCCTCCATCTCGTGGTCATCAGCCCGGGCCGAGGTCTCAGAAGTGGCAGCCCTGCAACTCCAAAGAATCAGTCGACTAACTTCAGCGTCGACCAGAGATAAAGTTCGCACAGAATAAGAAAATATGAGCAGCACAATTACCCTGATATGGTGGGGATGGACACCTTCATCTTCGGCAAGAGTTTGATCGGCTTCGACGAGGCCGCCCTGGGCTGCTTCGGCGCATTTTCAGTCGGCGCTGGAGAGGTGGTCCTAGGGCGCTTGGTCGACTGCGTCGCAACCCCCTTGCCACGTTCAGTCGAAGGGTCGTGGACGAGCTTCGACCGCCTTTCCGAGCGCGGTGGCACGACCTCCTCCTCCTCCTCTTCCTCGTCCTCGACGTCGTCTTCATCACCGACATCATCATCATCGTCGTCGTCGTCCTCTGCGACATCCGAGTCCCATTCCTCCTCTTCCTGGCTCTCGCCCCCGCTCGCCTCGCCTTCCTCAGTCGAAGCTTGTGCCCCATTGGGCATCGAGTACAGCTCGGTGAGGGCCTAGCAGATGCCCAAACAAGGATCAGTCGACCAGTCGGCAGGGTTAACAGAAATGAATACGACAAGGGCGCAGTGGAGAGCAGAGCAAGTGTACCTTGTTTGGGTTGCTGTTGTGGTCGAGTGGAGGAATCCTTCTGGCTCCGCGCGGGTTGTCCTTGTTTCCGGTGACGGCCGCCATCCATCTTTCCAGAGTGACATCGTCGACTGCTTCTGGATGGACTCTGGTCTCGGCTTCGGTCCCACAGTACAACCACATGCAGTGGCTCCGGAACTGGAGAGGCTGGATGCGACGCCTGAGGAAAACCTCCAAGAGGTCCATGCCTGTCACTCCCTCCCGAACCAACTGCACCACGCGCTCCATCAACATCTTCACGTCGGCTCTCTCCTCCGGAATCAGCTTCAGAGGGGAGGGCTTGTTCACTCGGTCCATGGTAAACGGAGGGAGTCCACTCGACTGCCCTGGCGTCGACTGGACCTGGCAGTAGAACCAAGTCGACTGCCAGCCTCTGACGGACTCGGGAAAGGTCATGGGCGGGAAGGTGCTCTTATTCCTCACCTGGATCCCCAGGCCCCCACACATTTGGACGACTCGGGTTTTCTCATCACCTGGGCTCTCCTTCTTCACGGTCTGAGATCGACACGTGAATATATGTTTGAACAAACCCCAGTGCGGTCGACAGCCCAAGAAACCCTCACACATGGACACGAACGCAGCAAGATAGGCAATGGAGTTTGGGGTAAAGTGGTGGAGCTGCGCTCCGAAGAAGTTCAAAAAGCCACGAAAGAAAACACTCGGCGGCAAGGAAAACCCCCGATCAACATGAGTGGCCAAAAGCACACACTCACCCTCTTCTGGCTGGGGCTGCCACTCCTTCCCCGGAATCCTCGCAGCTCCGTGGGGGATCAAGCCCTCGTTGGCCATGTCGAGGAGGTCATTCTCCGTGATGGTCGACTGGATCCAGTCTCCTTGGACCCAGCCCTTCGGCAGACGGGATCTGGACGAGGACCCTCCGCGGCTGGTGGATCTCCCCTTCGCCTTCTCCGATGCCGATGCCTTCTTTGCACGCTCCAGCGCCGCTGTCTTCTCCTTGGCCATGGTCGCCGGCGAGATGCGCGAAGGGAAGTGGTGCGGGGGCGAGAGCGAGCGCGCTGAGCAGGGAGGAAGGAAGCAGAGAGAAAGGGGGAATGCTAAGGCGCAGCACAGAAATCCCCGCCGGGCGCATTTATAAGGTCACTTCCGAGTGGATGACAGGTGGGCCCGGTCGATCTAATCATATCTGGAACAGTTATGCAGACGGGATACGTGGCGAAAAAGGCGGCGCGGAGATCGAGGCGTCTATGCCCCGTCCCATCCGAACGCCGCGGTCCGCCCCGCTTCGCGCGCGCCCCCAAATTTCGCATCCCGCGGAATCCGCGAGCAACAAATCAGTCTGTCAGACGCGGTGTTTCCGGCGATCCGTCGCTCGGAGATCGTCGAAGCCCGAAAGATCACTCGACGCAAAAACAGAATGGATCGAGTCGACTGAAGGCAAATTGCTCCCTGTCAACGAAGAGATTCTTTGGCCCAGAACAGCGCACAACTAGAGCGCAAAGATCAATCGGAAACGACATCAACTCCTTCTTCACTCGAAGCCTCAATCCATTCGGGGGCTAATGATGGGGTTATGTACCTAGGGTAGGGTCATGGACCTGATCCAAGTAACTTACCCCAGGACATCCTTAGAAGAGGTCGCCTTCCAGTCGACCAACGAGGATTCACTCGACTGACCTGAAGGACTCGACCACGAAGACTCACTCGACCACCAGGAGGTCAAGAGGCACTCTGCACTGCAACGGCCTGTAATCAAGTAGACTTTATGATAGTAAAGGCACTTTATGTGGGGCGTTACCAGTAACGCCCCAGACTTAACTCACCTTAAACCCTCTCCTGCGTGGGCTGGCTAGGGTCCTGGCGCACTCTATATAAGCCACCCTCCTCCACAGGCAGAGGGGTTCGGCACCTTGTAGTTCGTACATTCATAATCCACTCGACCGCCTCCGGGCTCCGAGACGTAGGGCTGTTACTTCTTCCGAGAAGGGCCTGAACTCGTACATCCTTTGTGCTTACAACCTCTCCATAGCTAGGACCTTGCCTCTCCATACCTACCCCCCACTCTACTGTCAGGCTTAGAACCACGACACCATCCTCTCTGTTATGGTGTCGTGAAGATAATCTGTTCAAGCGCAACTATCAGGCTGCAAAGAACTCGGCCATGGAAAACAAGAAGTCTTTGGGATTAGACTTCAACCCAGGCCCCTCTGCGCCATGAGCTGACGGCACACGCGAAGCTGAACCCAATCTTATTGGGCCCTTCTACAACTTAGAAGGTCTCATCACTCACATTCAGGTTCAAGGGGCAGCCGTGGAACACTCTGCAGATGACACTGATTCTGACGAAGCACTTGCACCACTGAAGCCTATGAAGCAAAAGAAACCAAAGGCTTCAAAGCCCTCTTCTGCACCAAAGGTCTCACGGGCGAAGCCTCTGGCCACTGCACCTCCTGAAGTCGGTGTGCAGTCTGAAGATCTCTCACGCATCTCCAAGTCTGAAAAGTTGAAAAAGCCCATGCAACCCACTGGTTAAGCACTGACTCCTGCTGCTGTTTTGAGAAACGAGAATGACGCCATTGATCTGTCCAGCGACGATGATCTTGGCGATGACGCTCTAGAGCAATTGATAAAGAGCAAGCAAGAGGCGGAAATCTTCAATGATCTTCCTCTCTTTGATGTGGAGATCCTGTACAAGTTTATTGATGAGTGGTTTGACAACCCAGATGTCAGTTTTGATGATCTTCAGCTTCCAATTGGCCTCAGCGTCTCCTTCCATGGAGCCATTGCTCCTGAGCTGGCTCTTGCTCAAAAAATTGTTGAGCTGAAGCATAAGATCGATTATGAAAATGCTCAGTTCAAGAAGCACATGTCCAAGCTCAATGTTGAAGACATTCAGAACTTCAAGGTCATGATGCATGAGCTCAAGGAGGCATTCCACAAGAAACGAGAAGAAGCAAAAGGTTCTCGTGACCGCATGAAGAATCGTGCTACCAAATGTGTTCAAGGCTACAATGAAGCTGAAAAGCGCAAGGCTTTGGGGCGACCATGCATCGACCCCAGAATGGCTGCCAAGAAGAAGAAGAAGCCAGCTGTGGCCGAACCAGAAGCATCAAGGCAGGAAGAACCTCGCATTGTCTTCCCAGCCAGTATGACAGGCTCGAAGCCTAAGGTCCCCAAAGTGTCTTCAGAATTCAAGAAAACTAGAGCAGCTGAAGCAGAAGCCAAAAAGCGCAAGACCAAAGCCACCACTAATGATGCTCCCCCAACCAAGAAAAGAAAAACAAAGAAGAGATACCGGGCTGCTTCCACAGAGCCCCCTGTTGTCGAGCCAATTTCTGTTGCTCGTCCTTCCTCTGCACATCGAGAACGTCGTTTGGTAGTTCATGAGCCTGCTTTCACAGAGGCTCCTGAAGCTGAAGAGAATCCAGCTATTGACCCCACCACAGCTAAAGACATTGGTCCTCATGACAATGTTGAATATGATGAAGTCCTTCCTCAGATCGAGCACAATTTGGTATCATCGCATGTTCTCACAAACAACGAACTCATCAGCATTGGTCGTCCATTGACGCCAATTGCTCAGGATGACTCATGGGCTGATCACCCTCAAGAATCCCCTCGTGCTGAAGAAACACCAGTCACTCCCCCACCATAGGTCACCACTCCGCTGATTGACAGTGAAGACTTTGAGGCCCAACCAACTCCATCTCCACAGGCGTTGCCAATATTTCGCAGGCTTCGCAAAGGACCTGGGCCACAGGTCAAATTGTCAAGTGTTCACGAAGGAGAAGAGCGCCAATCCGTCTCACACGAAGTCTTTCCTGAAGCCTCTCCTACTGTGAACATTCCTGAATCTGAAGCCAAAGCGGCTGAAGATATTCCGACTGCATCAGCCGATGAAGAAGAAGAACCACGTGATGAAGAAAGAGTTGCTACACCCTCGTCCAACCCTGAAGTTGTTCTCGAGGAGAACGTGTCTGACCCTCCAGCTCCTGAAGTGGAGGTTACCAATACTGAGGCGGCCACCAACATCAACACTGAAGCCAATGACGTTGTCATGGCTAAAGCTAATGTGGTGCCTGAAGCTAATGTGGTGCTAGATGACTCTGCACCTAAAGCCAATGCAGCACCAAAAGCAAATCCGCTGCCTGAAGCCAATGCCTCTGCTCCTGTACCTCATCCAAGGCCACACACCATCGAGCAAGCATATGATCATGGACAGCTTATTACCGTCCGCTGGCCAATCCTGGTTGCTCCGCCTGCTCCCGGACCTCAATTTGCCAATCATGTGGAGCACATGCCTCATGTCCAAAAGCCAAAGCCAAGGCTACCACGGTTTCCAGGTACTGCAACTTCACCAGGATCATTTAATATGAATGGATTCAAGGCACACAACACATTCTTCAACAGTGCCAAGAACCCCTACACAAGGCCAAGAATCTCTTCGGACCGATTCTAGAGTTATCAGCAGCGAAGCTATTATTCATGCATCTTGTACAATCAGGGACGCATCTTCCCTCACATGCATCTTGACTGTGAAGCCATTGCTGGACTGCCATGCCTTGAAGAAGACCTTGACTACTTCCGTGATGCGGGTCTGCTTAATTTTGTGACTGCAAAGGAACACTGGAATGAAGAACTTCTGCTTCAATTCTATGCTACCCTCCACATTCGTGGATACAACAGGGATCTGAAGAGTTGGATCCTTGAGTGGATGACAGAGATGTTCATCATGAAGCTAAAGCTCAAGACATCATTGAGCTCACAGCCCTGCCCACTCCTGGTGAATACTATGAACCAGGTTGTCAACAACACCAGAATGCTTTGGAGAGCATTTTCCAGAAGCCAGAACCCAACATGAGTCAAATGCTGAGCATGATGAAGCCTTTGCCACGTGATGTTGAATACCCAACCGAATTCTTTGTTGAAGACCTAGAGTATCTACCCCGCACCATTTATCATATGATTATAAAGACGCTATGGCCTGTCAAAGGACATTCATCTGCAGCGAAGCTTGAAGGAGCAATGAAGACTTTGGTTTTCTATATCTTCAATGGCATAAGCTTCAATGCTCAAGACTTCTTCATAAGGCAGTTGGATGCATCTGGCTCCGACATTTTTGGTCTAAAGTTCTATGCTCCGTGGGTAATGCGCCTTATCAAGCTTCACTCTGCCTTCAACTATCAGCCATCTGCGCGCAATCATCTTGTATTCTTGCCAGAGGTTGATCTGTCTGTTGAAGCTATTTACCCAGAGCCTGCTGAGGATCCAATCTATCTTCACAACATTGATCGTCAAAGCTTCACCCAGCCCATTGAAGGAGTTCAGGCAGTCTCTCATGTTTATCCCTTAGCTGGTAACACACGTGCCCCTCGCGCCCAAACTGACGCCACTGGAAGCACCATTGCCCAAAGGCCTCGGAAGCGATCTTGTGTTCTCAGTGACCGAGAGCTGCTCGTCACACTACATCAGAAATAGGATAAGCATCATGACTGGCTTAAGCGTCAGATGCAAAGCCTCTTGGTGGACGTCAATCGCATTCGCAATCTTGCCACCAAGAATTCCTTTGTTACACATGAAACCTGTCGAAGGTCCTGGAAGAGTTTCACTTTGCTCACTACTGAAGAAGATCTTCAAGATGATGGTTTCATAGAAAGATTCAAGTTTGACTCCACTCCTCCAAGGAATGCTCACTTGCGTCAGACTCCCTCCCTTGAAGACTCTGACTATTCTTCCTCAGCTGCCACGGTGAATGCCAGAGTTATTGATGATCAAGATGATGCCACTTCACCACCACCACCTTCAGCGCGTCTCGACACTACACCAAGTTCTTCTGCACCACCGGACCTCAACGACGACCCTGCTGCTTCACCTGCACCTCATGGGAACGAGCAGAAGCTCTATGAGGGAGTCCTAGATTAGGGGGTGTTCGGGTAGCCGGACTATACCTTCGGCCGGACTCCTGGACTATGAAGATACAAGATTGAAGACTTCGTCCTGTGTTCGGATGGGACTTTCCTTAGCGTGGAAGGCAAGCTTGGCGATGCGGATATTCAAGATCTCCTACCATTGTAACCGACTCAGTGTAACGCTAACCCTATCCGATGTCTATATAAACCGGAGGGTTGTAGTCCGTAGGCAATCAACTCCATGCACAACAATCATACCATAGGCTAGCTTCTAGGGTTTAGCCTCCTTGATCTTGTGGTAGATCTACTCTTGTACTACCCATATCATCAATATTAATCAAGCAAGAGTAGGGTATTACCTCCATCGAGAGGGCCCGAACCTGGGTAAAACAAAGTGTTCCCTGCCTCCTGTTACCATCCAGCCTAGACGCATAGTTTGGTACCCCCTACCCGAGATCCGCCGGTTTTGACACCGACATTGGTGCTTTCATTGAGAGTTCCTCTGTGTCGTCGCCTTTAGGCCCGATGGCTCCTTTGATCATCAACGACGATGCGGTCCAGGGTGAGATTTTTCTCCCCGGACATATCTTCGTCTTCGGTGGCTTCGCACTGCGGGCCAATTCACTTGGCCACCTGGAGCAGATCGAAAGCTATGCCCCTGGCCATCAAGTCAGGTTTGGAAGCCTAAACTATATGGCAGACATCTGCGGAGATTTGATCTTCGACGGATTCGAGCCACAGCCAAGCGCGCCGCACTGTCTCGTGGGGCATGATCTAGCTCTATCGCCGAACAGTACCCTGGAGGCCGCAAACGCATCGGCTTTGACCCTTAATTTGGAGCCAGCTGCGCCAATCGAGGGTGAGCGGTTGGATGTCACCTCGGGGGCTGTAATCTCAAAGGCGATCGGGCCAAACGCCAGCCCCGCACTCTGCACGGCCCGTGACTCCAAGGAGCCGGATTCCTCTCCGAACTCCGAACCCCTCGCGTCCCTGCCGATCGAACCCGATTAGGCGCCAATAATGGACTTCACCGCCACGGACATCTTTCAGCACTCGCCCTTCGGCGACATCCTAAATTCTCTAAAGTCTCTCTCTTTATCAGGAGAGCCCTGGCCAGATTACGGTCAGCGAGGATGGGATACGGACGATGAAGAAATTCAAAGCCCACCCTCCACCCACTTGGTAGCCACTATCGACAATTTAAACGACGTGCTCAACTGCGACTCTGGAGACATCGATAGCATGGATGACGATGCAGGAGATACCGACGAACCAACGCCCATAGGGCATTGGACAGCCACCTCATCCCACGATGTGTACATGGTGGATACCCCTAAAGGAAGCGACAACGAGGAAAAAGGGGATGGGACGGGAGATCGACCCCCCGAAAAGCAATCAAAGCGTCGGCGTTAACGCAGACCCAAGCCCCGCCTCGACGAAAACCCAGCCATAGAGCAGGACGAGCCGATAGACGACAAGCAGGCCTTAGAGCAACCGTCTGAACAGGGAAACACGGATAGAGAAACCGAACTTCCCTCCTCCGGCGAAAACGGCATTCCAGACAACCTCACACCGAATAAACCTATGGAGCAGAAGAATCTCCACGAGAGACTCGTTGCAACTGCACACAGCCTAAAAAAGCAGAATCGGAAGCTAAAAACAGCGGAAGATGCACTCCGGATTAGATGGAGCAAAGTAATCAATACCACAGATAAGTACAGCGGCAGTCGCCGCACTAAAAGCTATCCAAAAAGAAAGCTACTGCCTGAATTCGACGAAGAGGCCCTAGAGCCCCCGCATTCAAAAACTGAAAAAGCCACACGGTCGGCTAGACGACCCCATAAAGCGGCAAGCGACGCCGCACCTAAATCGGCATGCGACCCACTTAAGGATTCGCATAATGGCCCAGTCAGGTCCATTTATGGGCCAAGAAAGCAAGCTCTCGTAAGCAATGCTACGAAGCCATCATCAAAATCCGGCACACCCAAATACAGGGGCGCCGCACACCCCCTATGTTTCACCGATGAGGTCCTGGACTATGAATTCCCAGAGGAATTCAAACCCGTAAACATAGAGGCATATGATGGAACAACAGACCCTGGAGTCTGGATCGAGGATTATATCCTCCACATACACATGGCTAGAGGAGATGATCTCCACGCCATAAAATATCTACCCCTTAAGCTTAAAGGGCCAGCCCGGCATTGGCTTAAAAGCCTTCCAGAAAACACAATTGGAAGCTGGGAAGAGCTCGAGGATGCTTTTTGAGAAAACTCTCAAGGGACCTATGTCCGTCCCCCGGATGCAGACGATCTTAGTCACATAACTCAACAACCCGGAGAATCAGCTCGGCAGTTCTGGAATAGATTCCTGACTAAAAAGAATCAGATAGTCGACTGTCCGGATGCCGAAGCCTTTGCAGCTTTCAGGCATAATGTCCGAGACGAATGGCTCGCCAGACACCTCGGCCAAAAAAAGCCAAGAAAAATGGCCGCACTAACAAGCCTCATGACCCGCTTTCGTGCAGGGGAGGACAGCTAGTTGGCAAGGTGCAGCCCCAGCAACCCAAGTACATCTGAAACTAGGGATGGAAATGGAAAACCGCGATGCAACAAGGACCGTCGCTGGACTAAGGACAAAAATCCGAATAGCACGGCAGTCAATGCCGGATTCAAAGGCTCACGACAAAATCAGGAAAAATCGCCCCCCCCCCCCAGGATAACAGGGACGATCCATCCAACCTAAATAAAATCCTGGACAGGATATGTCAGATACACAGTACTCCTTGGAAGCCTGCTAACCATACCCACAGAGACTGTTGGATTTTCAAACAATCCGTCAGACTCAATGCCGAACACAAGGGGCTCGACACACCAAGCGAAGACGAGGACGAACCCCAAAAGCAGAGCACCAGGAAACAAAAGAACTTCCCACAAGAAGTAAAAACAGTGAACTCACTTCACATAACAAAATGTGCGGCGCCCGTAAAGGTACGCACCACATGGCCCATCCCCAAAGGGTCCCGCCACTGGTTGTCAAACCGGTCATCTTCGATCAGCTAGATTATTCTAGGAATATCAAGAATGTAGGCTGGACTGCCTTGATACTCGATCCAATAATTGGCGGACTCCAGTTTTCAAATGTCCTTATGGACGGCGGCAGTGGACTAAACCTGATATATCATGATACAATCCAGCACATGGGGATAAACCCAGCAAGAATCCACCGCAGCAGAACCTCCTTTCAAGGGGTAATACATGGTCCGGACACCCATTGTACGGGTTTTCTCCGGCTCATAGTCACATTCGGCTCTGCCGATAACCTCCCCGCGAAAAGCTGACCTTCCATATCGTCCCGTTCTCAAGTCGCTATCAAGCACTACTGGGACGCGAAGCTTTCGCTCGCTTTAATGCAATACTGCATTATGCATCTCTTACGCTCAAGATGCCCGGTCCACGAGGCAACATCTCTTTGAAGAGGAAGCACTAAAGTGCACCTCCCCAAGCGGAGGACTGTGCGGCCGCTTTAACAGCCCCACAGCAAAATGGCCTCACCGGCCAATAAACTTCAAAATAGGTCATTCAAGACCACGAACGCGGATAGACGAGTTCGGTGCAAAATCATCATTGATGCATGCCTAGAAGCCATATACCCCCACACTAGGGGCTCCACGCATATACAATAAGAGACAATAAAGTTCAATCTCATATATCTTACTTTATACTTGCTTATTCTAAACTTTGTCGGCACGACCCATTTTCAACTCAGTTCCTATCTTTTACAGATGAACGTCATGCGGCGCCCGTCCAGGATACGGCACAACAGAGACACAGGCGCAGACATGCAGTAGGGACCCGTCCTAAAGGATTCTTTTTAGATTAAGACCCTGCGTAAACCTTTTTTACCATCTCTTGTTGCTACACATCCCCTGGTTTTTTCTTTCTAATATAACCAAGGAGGAGGCTGGCGACTTGGCATGTGGCCACGTCAGAATTTTTGCGCGTACCTGGACACTAGGGGCTTTTTTAATAAAGAGTGTTGTTTCGCCCGCACTCATAAAGACCGAACACCTTAGGGAGTGTTCAGCGCCGCGAGTTTTGGCATTATATGCATCAGCTCCGAATCATGTCTTTGGTCAAATGTTGGGTTGCCCGTCTCCTGAGTTCGGCTACCTTACGTTCCGCTCTATCGGCTAAGGTAGCACCAGGAGAACTACTACGATTGTGCCCCCGGTTCGGCCAGGGCGAGCACCTCAGTAGAGAAAGCCGAAAACTGACTGTCATGATGTAGTGTGAGACTGGTCAGCCACTCGATGACCTATCGGAATCTATCGGATTCCTCCGCTTTAACGAAGGACCGCTTCCCGGTCAGGCACATACGCGCCCCGAATTCGGACGAGCGTAGTTGCCACCAAGGAGCTACCTAAAGAGTCTCATTGTCAAACTCCTATGGCTAAGTGAAAGTATTAAAGCATTATAGTCCAGTTGCCTGGCCCGCTGTGCTATCACCTCCTTTGTAGGACCAAGACGTTGGGTTAAGTGTGAAAATGCGTCTTCTCCAAGCACCCCCGCACTATGTGCGTGGGGGCTGAAGCCAACGACTCCCATCTTTTAGATTCTGTATATATATATATATATATATATATATATATATGTATATATATATACATATATATATATACATATATATTTATATTTATATATCTTAAAACGGCAGCATAGAAGGTGTTCACAATACTTGAAGGCACAAGTATAAAAAAGGCCACTACAGTTTATCAAAATACTACTTTTCAATTACATATGCTATCATAACATAGCATCTTTCGAGCACTGTGTCTCTATTACACGAGCGCCTTCAAGGACTTCCTAAAAATAGTGCTCAAAAGGTACTCGGCTTTTTTCCGAATCTCGGGACGCAACAATGGTGGTCTCCATCTCTGCCCATTATGTCTTAACACGGGCAAGAGCCATCCTTGTGCCCTCTATGCATGTTGACCTCTTCATTGCATTAATACGCGGCACCGCATCAAGGAATTGCTGCACCAAGCTGAAATAACTCTTCGGCTCCGATCTCCCAGGCCACAGATGACCCATGACGTACTTCATGGCGAGTCCGGACAATCTATTCAGCTCGGCCCATTGAGCCAGGCGATCGTCCACTTCCAGTGGACGCTCTGGATTGTGGAACTGTGACCAGAAAAGCTTTTCCACTTCGCGATCTTTTAGATCTCGAAAGTGTTCGGTCGCATCAGCAGCACTTGCTGCCAAATCCAGATAGCTGTCCTCCACATTCCACATCCGGTCCAATGGAGCAAACTTCGGATCACAAAACTTCCTCCGCAGCATAAAGGGCTTTCCAGCCGCAATCTGTTCGGCCTGACGCAGCTCCTCCTTCGCAGATCTCATCGCAGAGCGAGCATCCTTGGCATCGGCAACGGCCTTCTCTAAATCCGTCTGTCTCGCCCGGTCTTCTTTCTCAAGAAGTTTGCAACGGTCTGCAGCGCTCTTTAACTTCTCGGCCATCTCTTCTTTGCTTCGGCAGTGAGCATCCTGTTCGGCTCTCAACTCTTCAAGGGCCTTCTCGGCAGCCGCATCACTTTTTCTGGCTTGCTCCTTAGCTCGGGCAAGTTCTGCCCTAAGATTCTCCACGGCGGCCATACCATCTGCGTCAAGCACACACATTGTAAGACACTGGCATGAAGCTCCTCTTACCTGATGCTGCCCGAAGAATTAAATACCTTGAGCCTCATCAAGCCGCTTGTTGACAAGCGCGATGTCGGCACCTCGCCACCTACATTCGAAGGCGACATCTTAGACCTGGGATTATGATCCTCTGCGTGCCGTCATTTCTTGAGACCGCGCAGAGTCTCAGGGGCTACTATCTACACAGGGCGCATCTTACTTATGCGCAACTGACAAAAGTGTACATTATCTAACGTACCTCAAAACCCGTCAGTAAACTTTTGATGGCCTCATGCAATCCGCTTTCTGCGGATGAAATCCTTTCAATCACCGTGCCCATCAATGCACGGTGCCCTTCTGAGATAGAAGCTCGCCCCAACAGAATCTTTAGTTCCTCCGGCCGAGCACCAGACGGTGTCGGACTTGTCCTATGGCCTCTTTCGAAGGCCGGACGCGGAGAACCTCGGGGGGCCACATAGCTATCTTCCGCCCCTGCCGGATTCGGAGAAACCCTCCGCAACGACACCTCAGGGTCACCCGCCTCGCTGGGCGGAATGGCAGGGGAAGGCGTTCCGCTCTCCATCATCTCCGGAAGAAGATCCCCCGAAGACGAGCTCTGCTGCGAAGGGCTAAGGTCCGATCTACAAGGTAAAATTTCGGTTAATCTTCTCAGATATAAAATCAAGGATTCCTCTCATCCCTCAAAAGGAAAATCTTTTCTCCACTTACGACTCGCTGGAGGGCTGATGCCCTTGAGGGCGTAGTCCGGCTAAGGAACTCCCTGGCGTCGGACCCTTTGGCGATGATTTTCTCCCCCGTTTTGAGGCCATGGTTTCCGGGTCGTCAGAGGCGGCTCTCTTCTTCCCCTTAGGAGAGGAATTGTCGGTTCCTCCCTTCGGAGCAGCCTCCTTCGAGGAGGCCATAGCTTCCTTGTCCTCCCCCTCCAAAGGCATTATCTCCAGCATCCTGACCAACACGGGATCCGGCCTGGTTTCAGGAAGGGGAGCCGGACACCTGATCAGCTTCGCCTTCGCTATCCACTCCTGTTTAAAAGGACGGCTCTTTTAGGGGCAAGTTTATGACAATTATACGGATAGAAGGTCCGGGCACAGGGTTGCTTACTTGACTATCCGGGTGATGGCAGCTTAGGCCTGCGTCCTCGGTTAAATCCGGACACATCTCTTGTGATCCGAAGAACATTCTATACATCTCCGCGGGCGTTGCGCCCATAAAATTCTGGAGAGCTCGCGGTCCCTCTGGATTAAACTCCCACATGCGAAGGGGGCGACGTTTGCCGGGCAATATTCAGTGAATCAGCATGACCTGCGTCACCTTGACCAAACTGAGGTCTCCTTCCAAGAGATCCTTAATTCGGCCCTGTAAGAGGGGCACGTCTTTGGGAAAACCCCAATCTAATCCTTTGTTGACCCATGACGCTAGACGTGATGGGGGACCCAAGCAAAAGGCAGGAGGCGCCGCCCACTTGGCGCTCCTAGGAGCGGTGATATAGAACCATTCTCGTTGCCACAAGCCGAGCTCTTCTTGAAAGGAGCCCTTGGGCCATGGAGCATCAGCATTCTTACTTATGACAACGCCTCCGCACTCTGCGTGCTGCCCCTCGATCATCTTCGGCTCCAATCCAAAGGTCTTGAGCCATAATCCGAAGTGAGGGGTAACACGGAGGAACGCTTCGCACACAACGATGAATGAGGAAATGTGGAGGATGGACTCCGGAGCTAAGTCATGAAATTCCAGCCCGTAGTAAAACAGCAGCCCCCTCACGAAGGGATCCATCGGGAAGCCTAACCCTCGAAGGAAGTGAGACATGAACACTACGCTCTCATCGGGCTGGGGACTAGGAATAGCCTGCCCTTGAGCAGGCAACCTATGCGGAATTTCGGCGGTCAAGAACTTAGCCTCTCTCAACTTTAGCACGTCCTCCTCCGTGATGGAGGAGGGCATCCATCGGCCTTGAAGGTCAGAACCGGACATTGTCGAAGGTCCGAAGCGCCTGGAATCTGGAGCCTAGGGTGTTGGAACTCGAGGCGATGGGCGAACTCGTTTGAGATTGGAAAAAGGAGTAAGGCCTTGGTCTGTTTATAAGAGGTTGAATACCAGGAGCCCTCCCCGTAACCGTTTGGGACTCGCCTTTAATCGAGAAAACATGCTAACAAGAATGATGTGGTTACCCACGTCCGTATTGATGAGAATCCGGTAAAAGGGCACACGATCTCTGCTTTGACAAGACGTGCCAAGGAAACCGCCTCGCAAAACATGCTGAGGTGGAAAAGTAAAAACGATTCGAGTAAAGGACTTGGCTGTAGTGTGATGGCGCACTGCAGAATACGTCAGCAGATTTGATTTGTGTTAATATTATTCTCTCTATGGCAATATGTGGAAACTTATTTTGCAGAACCGGACACTACTCTTGGTGTTTACAAATCTTCTATGAAGGACTTGGAGGAGGAAACCGCCTTGCAATGCCGAAGACAATTTGCACGCCGGACTCGTCGTCATTGAAGCCTGGTTCAGGGGCTACTGAGGGAGTCCTGGATTAGGGGGTGTTCGGGTAGCCGGACTATACCTTCGGCCGGACTCCTGGACTATGAAGATACAAGATTGAAGACTTCGTCCCGTGTCCGGATGGGACTTTCCTTGGTGTGGAAGGCAAGCTTGGCGATGCGGATATTCAAGATCTCCTACCATTGTAACCGACTCTGTGTAACCCTAACCCTATCCGGTGTCTATATAAACCGGAGGGTTGTAGTCCGTAGGCAATCAACTCCATACACAAAAATCATACCATAGGCTAGCTCTAGGGTTTAGCCTCCTTGATCTCGTGGTAGATCTACTCTTGTACTACCCATATCATCAATATTAATCAAGCAGGAGTAGGGTATTACCACCATCGAGAGGGCCCGAACCTGGGTAAAACAAAGTGTTCCCTGCCTCCTGTTACCATCCAGCCTAGACGCACAGTTCGGGACCCCCTACCCGAGATCCGCCGGTTTTGACACCGACACTCTATGTCTTCAAACCTTTTTGGTCATTACTGACAAAAGGGGGAGAAGCATATGAGTTGGTAGTCTTCAAGTGGGTCCATATGGGTGGTTGCTTTACTTTTTGCTACTTTTGCCAAGTGCTTACAACTCTCGCTTTTGAAACATTTGGTTCGTTTTGAGTTGTAATACTTAAACTTGATGGTCGTCTGCTACCTTTTTCGACACTATGTGATGCGATGATAAATTCCGCATGTGCGACGATAAATTCCGCACAAAGTCATTTTGCAGACGTCCATTTTTCATTATGCATGTCATTATCTTCTTTATATCATTTCATGCATGATGAATTGTCTTCATAAGTAGAAGAGGAGCTCCGCAAGTACAACCTGCCATGTGCATTTGCATTCAAAAGCAAAATACTTGCATGCACATCTTCAGGGGGAGCCTTTCTGCTACTTACGAAGACAATTCTTAAAACCTTTACAATTTCACATATTTCTATCCCCGTTGAAAACTTCAACCAGATTGTCATCAATCACCAAAAAGGGGGAGATTGTAAGTGCATCTAGTGCCACCCCTAGTTGGTTTTTGAGTATTGACAACAAACCTGGTTGAGGGACTAATGTGTTTGTGAGAATTGCAGGATAACACAGGTAGAAGTCCCTCATTGATTCGGTTTTCCTACCGGAGATGACCCCTAAAAATGTATGAAGACATTGAAGTAAAAGGTGGCATGTGAAGACATTCACATTGAAGACTATGACAGGAGAAGACATCTGGTGAAGACTATGGAGCGCGAAGACTTAGTTGTTTCATCATTCTTTTTCTTCTTTGTTGAGTCATAGGAACCACTGTACTGTTAAGTGGGGTTCAAGTGAACCAGTCAGAATGACTGAAGTGATGCTTAACCAAAATCCTATGTCTTCGAGCGAAGACAATGAGAGCAAATCTTATCCAGAGCTGGATAAGTCAACTTTGCTTGTAGCTCAAGTAAAGTTGATGTGTGTGTTTGAAATCTGACCGTTGGAACACGTGTCAGTTCCTTAGTGATCCAGGGTCATTTCGGACAAATTAGGTCAGGTTGCCTAGTGGCTATAAATAGCCCACCCCTACACCATAAATTGGTTGGCTGCTCAGAGTTAGTGCACGGCTTTTGTTATTTGAGAGCAACCCACCTCGAAGCCTTTGAGAGAGAAATCCTTGCGAGGACAAAGCCCTAAACACCCAGAGCCAAAGAGTGTTAGGTGTCACTTAATACTTCTTGTCTGTGTGATCTGAAGACTTATTACACTTGAGGACTGTGAATCCTCCAGCCGGTTAGGCATCGCGTTCTGAGCATCCAAGAGTCATTGTGGATCGCCGGTGAACGAAGTCTGTGAAGGTTTCGAAGTCTACCTTGAAGACTTACCAGAGTAATTGGGCGAGGACTGGGTGTCCTTAGCTCAAGGGGAATAAGGTGAAGACGCGGTCTTGTGAGTTGAATCTCAACCTCCCTAACCAGACGTACGGTTGTCACAGCAACTGGAACTGGTCCAACAAATCATTGTCTTCAACGAGCCACTGGTTCTATCCTTTCCATCTCTTTATTTACTGTTAGTCCTTGTGAAGTCATTGTCTATTTGCATTATCTCTTGTCTTCACTGAGTGACTGCTTGTTCTGATTGGCTTCATACTATCTTCCATCCTAATCTATACTGCCTAGCTGCTATTAGTCTTTGTGCCTTCATTTCATTGAATACTTGACTATGGCTTGCTTTGTGTAGTCTACCTTCCGCTGCATGGTAATAGGTTTATTTCTATCGTTTGTCTTTGAAACTTCCATGTTTTGAAGACTTTCATAAAAATCGCCTATTCACCCCCCCCCCCCTCTAGTCGATCACTAGCACTTTCAGTGTTGATTAAATTTAATGCATGTTCATGACTGTTGTCGCTCTCTAGCTGGTCGCTTCCCAGTCTTTTGCTAGCCTTCACCTGTACTAAGCGGGAATACTGCTTGTGCATCCAATCCCTTAAACCCAAAAGTTATTCCACATGAGCCCACTATACCTACCTATATACGGTATCTACCTGCCGTTCCAAGTAAATTTGTATGTGCCAAACTCTAAACCTTCAAATAAATATCATGTTTTGTATGCTCGAATAGCTCATGTATCAACTAGGGATGTCTGTATCTTCCATGTTAGGCGGGTTATTCTCAAGAGGAGTGGACTCCGCTCCTCACTCATGAGATAAATGGCTGGTCACTGGGATGCCCAGTCCCATGCTTTATGCAAACTAAATCAAAATAATTGCAAACAAAACTCCCCCTGGGACTCTTGTTAGTTGGAGGCACTCATTGTTTTGAGCAAGCCATGGATGATGCTTGTTGGTAGAAGGGGGAGTATAAACTTTACCATTCTGTTTGGGAACCGCCTATAATGTGTGTAGCATGGAAGATATCGCCATCTCTTCATTGTTATGTTGACAATGAAAGTATACCGCTCAAAATATTATTCACCTCTATTTTAAAACCGAGCTCTGGCACCTCTACAAATCCCTGCTTCCCTCTGCGAAGGGCCTATCTATTTACTTTTATGCTGGGTCATCATCCTCTTATTAAAAAGCACCAGTTGGAGAGCACTTCTGTCATTTGCATTCATTACTGTTAGTTTACATTGAGTATGACTTGACTGGATCTCTTTTACCATGAATTACAATGTCTAGTCAGTCCTTGGTCTTTAAAGGTGCTCTACATTTATGTTTTGCGGTCTCAGAAAGGGCTAGCGAGATACCATCTTGTTATATCATATTATGATTGTTTTGAGAAAGTGTTGTCATCCGAGATTTATTATTATGCCTCACTAGTTGATTATGCCATTGATATGAGTAAACTTGAGACCAATGCGTTATTGCGAATGTGGTTAGTTATAATCTTTGCTGAAAACTTGAATGCTGGCTTTACATATTTACAACAACAAGAGCAAACAGAGTTTCTAAAAGTTTTTCTTTATCACTTTCAGTTTATCAACTGAATTGCTTGAGGACAAGCAAAGGTTTAAGCTTGGGGGAGTTGATACGTCTCCAACGTATCTACTTTTCCAAACACTTTTGCCCTTGTTTTGGACTCTAACTTGCATGATTTGAATGGAACTAACCCGGACTGACGCTGTTTTCAGCAGAATTACCATGGTGTTATTTATGTGCAGGAGCAAACATTCTCGGGATGATCTGAAACTTCACGGAGCCACTTTTAAGAAAATAAGAAAAATACCTGCCAAAGATGAAGGCCAGGGGGCCCACCATCTTGCCATGAGGGTGGGGGCGCACCTGCCCCCCTAGGGCGCGCCCCCCTACCTCGTGGGCCCCTTGTTGCCTCTCCGACTCCAACTCCACCTCCATATATTGAGTTTCGGGGAGAAAAAATCGGAGAGAAGAAATCATCGCGTTTTACGATACGGAGTCGCCGCCAAGCCCTAAACCTCTCGGGAGGGCTGATCTGGAGTCCGTTCGGGGCTCCGGAGAGGGGAATCCGTCGCCATCATCATCACCAACCATCCTCCATCACCAATTTCATGATGCTCACCGCCGTGCGTGAGTAATTCCATTGTAGGCTTGCTGGACGGTGATGGGTTGGATGGGATCTACCATGTAATTGAGTTAGTTTTGTTAGGGTTTGATCCCTAGTGTCCACTATGTTCTGAGATTGATGTTGCTATGACTTTGCTATGCTTAATGCTTGTCACTAGGGCCCGAGTGCCATGATTTCAGATCTGAACCTATTATGTTTTCATCAATATATGAGTGTTCTTGATACTATCTTGCAAGTCTATAGTCACCTATTATGTGTTATGATCCGTTAACCCCGAAGTGACAATAATCGGGATACTTACCGGTGATGACCGTAGTTTGAGGAGTTCATGTATTCACTATGTGCTAATGCTTTGTTTCGGTTCTCTATTAAAAGGAGGCCTTAATATCCCTTAGTTTCCGTAAGGACCCCGCTGCCACGGGAGGGTAGGACAAAAGATGTCATGCAAGTTCTTTTCCATAAGCACGCATGACTATATTCGGAATACATGCCTACATTATATCAATGAACTGGAGCTAGTTCTGTGTCACCCTAGGTTATGACTGTTACATGATGAACCACATCCGGCATAATTCTCTATCACCGATCCATTGCCTACGAGCTTTCCATATATTGTTCTCCGCTTATTTACTTTTCCGTTGCTATTACTATCATCACTACAAAATACCAAAAACATTGCTTTTACTACTGTTACCTTTTGTGACCATTATCACTACTATCATTACTTTGCTACTGAACACTTTGCTGCAGATATTAAGTTTCCAGGTGTGGTTCAATTGACAACACAGCTGCTAATACTTGAGAATATTCTTTGGCTCCCCTTTTATCGAATCAAAAAATTTGGGTTGAATACTCTACCCTCGAAAACTATTGTGATCCCCTATACTTGTGGGTTATCAATCCAGCAAATTGTCAAGGGAGAGTTTTGTCAGCACGACGGCATGGTGATGGTGATGGTGAAGTGATCCACGTAGGTCTTCGCTTAAGCACTACGACAATATGACCAGAGGCGTAAAGTGTGGAGGGGGGCGCCGCACACGGCTAACAATCGTTGGTGTGTGTTCTAGCGGTGCCCCCATATATATAGGTTGGAGGGGAGGAGAGGCAGCCAAGGGGGCGCCCCAAGTAGGAGGAATCCTACTTGGGGTCCTACCAATTCGGCCTCCCCCCTTTCCTATTCCTATTCGGAGTAGGAAGGGAAGAGGGGGAAGGGGGAATCCTATTCCCTTTTTCCTTTCCTCCTTCCCGTTTGCTACTCCAATTTGGCCAGCCCATATGGGCGGGGGGGGGGGGGCGCACCAGCCCCTTTGTGGCTGGTGTGTTTCCCCTCTTGGCCCATAAGGCCCATATCTTTTGCCAGGGGCGCCCGAAACCCCTTCCGGTGACCCGATATGTACCTGGTACCCTCCAGAACACTTCCAGTGTCCGAATACCATCGTCCTATATATCAATATTTACATCTCAACCATTTTGAGACTCCTCGTCATGTCGGTGATCTCATCCGGGACTCCGAACAAAATTTGGTCACCAACTTACATAACTCATATAATACACAATCGTCATCGAATGTTAAGCATGCGGACCCTACGGGTTCGAGAACTATATAGACATGACCGAGACACCTCTCCGGTCAATAGCCAACACCGGAACCTGGATGCTCATATTGGTTCCCAGATATTCTATGAAGATCTTTATCAGTCGTACCGTAATGACAACATACGTTTTGTCATTGGTATGTTACTTGCCCGAGATTCGATCATCGGTATCTTCATACCTAATTCAATCTCATTACCGGCAAGTCTCTTTACTCATTTTGTAATGCATCATCCCACAACTAACTCATTAGTCACATTGCTTGCAAGGCTTATTATGATGTGCATTACCAAGAGGACCCAGAGATACCTCCCCGATACTCGGAGTGACAAATCCTAATCTCGATTTATGCCAACCCAACAAATACCTTTGGAAATACCTATAGAGCATCTTTATGATCACCCAGTTACATTGTGATGTTTGATAGCACAAAAGGCATTCCTCCGGTATCCAGGAGTTGCATATTCTCATAGTCGAAGGAATATGTATTTGACATGAAGAAAGCAATAGCAATAAAACTGAACGATTATTATGCTAAGCTAACGGATGGGTCTTGTCCATCACATCATTCTCCTAATGATGTTATCCCGTTCATCAAATGACAACACATGTCTATGGTTAGGAAACTTAACCATCTTTGATTAACGAGCTAGTCTAGTAGAGGCTTACTAGGGACACGATGTTTTGTCTATGTATCCACACATGTATCAAGTTTCCGGTTAATACAATTCTAGCATGAATAATAAACATTTATCATGATATAAGGAAATATAAAACAACAACTTTATTATTGCCTCTAGGGCATATACGGTTATTCATGTAAGTCGGAAAATAATTGTTGTTCTGTTTACATGAATAAAACCTTCTATGGTCATGCACTCAATATAAATGGTTTATTGAATCCCAATCGTAGTGATACACATATTCATAATATTGATGCCAAAAGATGCAAAGTTGATAATGATAGTGCAACATATTTGTGGCACTGCTGTTTAGGTCATATTGGTGTAAAACGCATGATGAAACTACATGTAGATGGGCTTTTGGAATCACTTGATTATGAATCATTTGATGCTTGCAAACCATGCCTCATGGGCAAGATGACTAAAAATCTGTTCTCTAGAACAATGGAGCGAGCCACTGACTTATTGGAAATAAAACATACTGATGTATGTGGTTTGATGAGTGTTGAGGCTCGCGGCGGGTATCGTTATTTTCTGATGTTCACAGAATATTTGAGCAGATATGGGTATATCTACTTAATGAAACACAAGTCTAAGTTCAAAGAATTTTAGAGTGAAGTGGAGAATCATTGTAACAAGAAAATAAAGTTTCTACAATATGATCACTGAGACGAATATTTGAGTTACGAGTTTGGCCTTCATTTAAAAGAAAGTCGAATAGTTTCACAACTCATGCCACCTGGAATACCACAGTGTAATGGTGTGTCCGAATGTCATTGATACATCTCCAACGTATCTACTTTTTCTCACGCTTTTCCTCTTGTTTTGGACTCTAATTTGCATGATTTGAATGAAACTAACCCCGGACTGACGCTGTTTTCAGGAGAACTACCATGGTGTTGTTTTTGTGCAGAAATTAAAGTTCTCGGAATGGAACAAAACTTTGTGAGGATTTTTTATACCAATAATAAGAATTTCTGGAGCCAAGACCGACCAAAGAGGGGCCCCTAGGTGGGCATAACCCACCAGGGCGCCCCCCTCCTGGCGCGCCCAGGTGGGTTGTACCCACCTAGTGGCCTCGCTGATGACCCCCTGATACTATAAGATCACATTATTCCAGGAAAAAAATCAGGGAGAAAGAATTGTCGCAATCCACGAGACGGAGCCGCCGGCAAGCCCTGTTCTTCCTCGGGAGGGCAGATCTAGAGTCCGTTTGGGGCTCTGAATAGGGGGATCTTCGTTCTTCATCATCACCAACCCTTCTCCATCGCCAATTCCATGATGATCCCCATCGGGAGTGAGTAATTCTTTCATAGGCTCGCTGGACGGTGAGAAGTTGGATGAGATTCAGCATGTAAGCGAGTTAGTTTTATTAGTGCCCGATCTCTAGTATCCACTATGTTCTTAGATTGATGTTGCTATAACTTTGCCATGCTTAATGCTTGTCACTTTGGGCCCGGGTGTCATGATTTCAGATCTGAACCGTTTATGTTATCATCATTATATCCATGTTCTAGATTCGATCTTGCAAGTTATAGTCACCTACTACGGTTATGATCCAGCAACCCCAGAGTGACAACAACCGGGCCCACTCCTGGTGATGACCGTAGTTTGAGGAGTTCATGTATTCACGATGTGTTAATGCTTTGTTTCGGTTCTCTATTAAAAGGAGGCCTTAATATCCCTTAGTTTCCAATATGGACCCCACTGCCACGGGAGGGTAGGACAAAAGATGTCATGCAAGTTCTTTTAGTAAAGCATGTATGACTATTTATGGAATACATGCCTACATTATATCGATGAACTGGAGCTAGTGCCGTATCGCCCAAGGTTATAACTGTCACATGATGAATATCATCCAACAAGTCACCGATCCAATTATCGGATCTCGGGTTCCGGCAAAACCCTCAAGGTTCGAACACTGGGGTGCACATGAAGATCTCCCCCTACCAACTCACGCCCTCAATCTCGCCAAGGTCTCAAAGGCAAGCTCGACAAACTCATAACACAAGGGATAGAAGATTTATACTGTTCGGGCCACCATTGTGGTGTAATACCCTACTCCAGTGTGGTGTGGTGGATTGCCTCTTGAGATGAGGATGAACAGTACAAGGGGAAGAACAGCCTCCTGAGGTGAGGTGTTCTTGTTCTAGGTCGGTGTGAGGATGGGTTGGATCTAGTCCAAGATGTGATGGCTGAGGTTCTTCGTACCGGCTTCAGTTGCCTCTTATGGTGGTGGCTAATCCTATTTATAGAGGCCCTGGTCCTCTCCCCAAATGTTGAGCGGGAAGGGAGCCAACAACGGCCAATTTGAAAGGGGACAACTAGTACAAGTTATCCTAACAAAAGCGGTCTTCACCTGCCAAAGGCTCTGGTGGTGACGCCGCCTTGGGCTCCATGGTGACCTCCATCTTGCCGTCCTGCTGGTCTTGGTCTCGTTGCACCGACATGGAAACCTTTGCTTGACGCCTCGGTACTCCTCGCCTACGCTTGCCTCCTTAGCACCAAAGAGGAAACAAGGACACTATGCGCGCTGGCGCTCGCCTGGTGCCCGCCTGGTCTCGATCTTCATGGCTCACATCATTGGAACCTCACGAGGTTTTCCTTGCCTTGATCTCTCCGCCCCTCGCGAGCTAGCCTGGTGAGGCCACTCCTGAGGAGGTCTTGTGTCGTCCGCCTCGCGAGGCTTGGCCCCTCGCGAGGGTCTTGAATGCTTGTTGGTGAAGATGGGCCGTACGGACCCGCTTGCAGAGCCACGCCATGGGCCGCAGGCAGGCAAGTCTAGCGACCCCTATTCCCAGAACACCGACAGTAGCCCTGGGCCCAAGGCGAAGCCAAAGGGCAAGTTTGGAGCACCGCGGGCCCCAATAGCCTGCGGCCTTGGTCAACGCATGGCGGTTGATTGGTCGTGGGCGTCTCCGCTTCCCAATGTTGCTTGGGCAACTGCCCGACTTGATGAGTCCCTGCTGCAGGCAAGGAGAAACCATCATTACCTGTGATCGTGGGAGGCGCTGGTTGGCCTTCTTCTGCTATAAATGGGGAGGGGGGTAGAGCCCCCATCGCCCATCTCTTCCCATTCCGCTTGCTTCTCCCCCTTGCTCCACCGCTAGTTGCGACACTAATGGCGCCGTCGAAGAGGTTCTCCACCGTGAAGAAGGGGAAGGCCCCTCGCGAGGGGCCCGGCTCTCCGGTGCCCAAGCGTGGATGCGGCCGTCCCCGCAAGCACACCGCGACCCCCGCCACGCCCCCCCCCCCCCCCCCGCAGCCGCGGCGGTGCCGCTTCGCGTGGCAGGGGTCGCTCCGGTCATGGCAGTTCTGTTGATGAAGGGAGACATTGCGTGGTTGCGCGCCCTCCCCGGCCGTGCTTCCACTCGGCGGAGGTGCTGCCGGAGTTCGTCGTCTGGTCAGAGAACCCGGCCGGCAACTGGCTTCAGCTCCCGTGCTTCTTCGCTGACGAGCTGCCGGCCTCAGGTCTAGGTGGGCTCTGGCTACAGGCAGACGGCTGCTGCAGCACGGCTTCCTGGGTCACGGTTGAGGTCTCCGTCGCGGGCAACATAGCCCTGGCCCATGGCTGGCAGACTTTTGCCTACGCGCGCGGCCTGGGCAGGCGGTGCACCCTCCATTTCAAGTATGATGGTGACGCGACCCTCTACGTGAGGGTGTTTGGGGAAGATGGTCGTCGCGCTGGGTGCTGCCCCGAGGTCAACGAAGGCGAGGAGGTCCTCGGCCTTGGTGACGGTCATGATGAGGATGAGGGTGAACCTGCCCTTGGTGCCGACCACGTCTCGTCCAGCTATGACGGCTCTTCCTCCTGTGACAGCTCCAGCAGCGGTGGTTATGACACGCCGCCATGCCCACTTCGAAGGCGGCAGTGGGTCGTCTCGTCGCCGTGCCTCCGTGAAGCGCGAGGAGGGGTCTGGCTGAGCTCGGGACGATGCTAAGAGCCCGCCCTCGCGGACTGCTGTAGGGGCACGCGCCTCTTTTATTTCGTTCTTACTTTCCTTCCTGTATCAAGAAAGAAGCCAGTATGGGCCCCCGAGGGGCGTGCGATGAACTATGATTTCTCAAGTATTATGTTATGTTTATCGTTCCTGTGCTATGTCACAACATCATCGTTTTATGTAGAGATAACTTAGCTTGACTTGCTCGGAGTAGTCTCCTCCTCACAAGGTGCTTGCTTCCTGGTGCCTGTCGAGGCCTCCTTGGCCTGGCAGGCGCTTAGGAACTGCAAAAAAATCGTTCAGAGGCTTATCGTTCACCCGAGCCTTGTACAGAGGCGCCGTTGGCCTTTACCCAGCGCTTCGTATCACGGTACCCAAGGGGCGCGGATTAGGAGAGGTGCACCAGCTTGTGGGCTCGAACAAGGGTGCTTCGCGGAAAGTAGACGAAAGGCAGAAAAGGAAAAATGCTCACGAGGGCACCCGTCTAGCCCCCTCGCGAGGAATGCGAGAGAGAGAGAGAGAGAGAGAGAGAGAGAGAGAGTACAGGCTAAACTGAAGACGGAAGCAGAGGCAGAAGGCGACGGTACCAAATCAGCGAAGAACACCAGAAGCAAACTTCAACTAAAAGAGGCGAGCCAACTACCGAAAGCAAATGAAAATCCGCGTCCGGCACCTAGTCTAGTCTTCATGTCTTCTCACCAGCGCGGAGCTAAGTGTTGCCACTAGGAGGTGGGAGGGATCCCCAGAGGCCCGAGGGCGGCACTCCTGAGACTCTGGGGCGTGTACAGCCCCACTCATTATTACGTGAGAGTGTCATGAGCGGAGATCTTTACAGGGACTGGGATTTCTTCACATATGCTGGGCCTTTCTTCATGGGTAGAACTTCGGGAGGTGCTGGATGTTCCAGGTGTTCTGGATGGGCACCCTGTCCTGTGTCTCTAGGCGCGCGGCGCCAGGCCTGGAGTGGACGACCTTGAACGAGCCCTCCCACATGGGTGAGAGCTTATGCAACCCTTCCCTGAAGAGCACCCGCCTCAGGACGAGGTCACCCACCTCGAGCGTCCTGGAGCGGACGCTGCGACAGTGGTACCGCCGTAGCTCCTACTGGTATCTTGTCGCCCATAGTGCAGCTTCGTGGCGGCGTTCCTCCCCCAGCATGAGGTCCATCCCCCGTGTGGAGTCCTGCTGCGTCTCATCAAACGCCAGGACCCATGTGGAGTGATGCTTGACCTCATGAGGGAGGACCGCTTCTGCTCCGTAGATGAGGAAGAACAGGGTCTCGCCTGTGGGCTTGGTGGAGGTGGTGCGGATGGACCACAGCACGGACTACATCTCGTCATGCCAGCCCCTGCCGCAGGCTTCGAGCTTCTTCTTGAAGGTCCTGGTCTTGAGGCCTCTCAGGACCTCTGCGTTGGCGCGCTCAGCTTGGCCATTGCTCCGGGGGTGCGCCACTGAAGCGTAGCAAATCTACGTCCAAGGTTAGTGCAGTATGTTCTGAAGAGATTACTGGTGAACTGTGAGCCATTATCGGTGATGATGCGGTTAGGGATGGCTCACGAGGCTCTTGATGAACTTGACCGCAGAGCCAGCTGGGATGGTGCGGACGGCTTCCACCTCCGCCCACTTGGTGAACTTGTCGATGGCAACGTAGAGGTATTGGTAGCCCCCATGTGCTCAAGGGAATCGGCCCAGGATGTCCAGTCTCCATACTGTGAATGGCCACGAGAGTGGAATGGTCTGGAGGCCCTGAGCTGGCTGATGGATTTGCTTGGCGTGGAATTGGCAGGCCTCATGGGACCTCACCAGCTCAGCTGCGTCGTTGAGCGTCGTAGGCCAGTAGAATCCGCTGCGGAATGCCTTGCCGATGAGGGTTCATGACGACGAGTGGTGCCCGCAGTCCCCGCCATATATGTTGGCTAGCATCTCTTTCCCATGTTCCTTGGAGATGCAACGCAATGAAGCGTCATTTGTCCGCTTCCTGTGTAACTCACCATCATGGATGCAGTATGTCATGGCTTGCCAGGCCACACGCTCTGCGTCTTCCTCCTTCTTCGGCAGCGTCCCTTGCGTCAGGTATTCCTTGAATTCCTTGGTCCAGCATCCCTCCTGGGGCTCGAGCGCCAAGAGTAGATGCGCTCCAGAAGTCGGGCCACAAGCTGGGGCTCCCGCGGCAGGTGGCTACGGGAGCTCCTACCGGGGCTGCGCTGTCCCTGAAAGCGGTGGTGTCGCCGATGGCTTGAACAGCCGCTCCTCAAAGACGTTAGGCTCTTGGGGCTGTCGCTTGGATGCCCTTCTGGCGATGTCGTCGGCTTCCTTGTTGGTTCCCCGGGGCATGTGCTGCAACTCCAAGCCCAGGAATTGCTTCTCCATCTTGCACACTTCTGTGAGGTATGCCTCCATGTGTTCGTCCTTCGGCTCGTACACCTTGTTGGAGAAGTTGACGAGGAGCTGCAAGTCGCCCCTGATGGTGAGACGCTTCAACCCCAGTGCCGCCACAGCCTTCAAGCCGGCTATGAGGCCTTCGTACTCTGCAATGTTGTTGGAGACCTTCTCACCCTGCTGGAAGCAGAGCTGCACGGAGTAGTAGAGCTTGTCCTAAGTGGGCGAGAAGAGCACCGCTCCAGCCCCCGCATCTTGGCGCGTGAAGGCACCATCGAAATACATGACCCAGCCATCGGGCGCCTCACTTCCCGGCGAGGGGGACCGGTCCTCGCCTATTCCAAGCGTCGGGGCGTCCGTCCATTCTGCCATGAAATCGGTGAGCGCGGCTCCCTTGATGACCCTGGCGGTGCTGAACTCCAACTGGAATGTCTGCAGCTCGATGTTCCACTTGGCGACCCTCCTGGCGGAGTTGGGGCTCCTGAGCACCCTCTCCAGTGGGTAGGCCGAGACGACCTTGATGGGGTGGCCTTGAAAGTAGTGCCACAGCTTACGTGAGGCCAGCAGGAGCGCGAGTAGGAGCTTCTGAGGCATCGGGTACCGTGCTCTTGCATCCCGCAACATCGTGCTGACGAAGTATACCGGGTGCTCGACGAGGGCAGGTGCGCTGATGAGGCTTGCGCCTTTCGGGATTTGGGGTGCCTCCTGAGGTGGTGGAGCCCCCAACGCCTGATTGTTTGTCAGGGACTTTGCGGGTTCGGGGGCATCGTCATGCTGAGCTTGATCCTCTGTCGTCGCTGCTGCGGCCCTTGCGGCGCCCTCCTGGTCTTGCATCATCTCTGCTGGGGGGCGTAGCTCGGTGCGATGCGCCCTTGGCCTCTGGGGTCCACTCGAATGGGCCCTTCTTCTTCATTAGCTTGAAGAAGGGTAGGGCACGGTCTCCCAGCTTGGAAATGAAGCGTCCGAATGCAGTCACCCGTCCAGCAAGCTTCTGCATTTCCTTGAGGGTCTATGGTGGACTCATGTCTTCAATGGCCTTTATCTTCTCTGGGTTGGCCTCGATCCCCCTGTGGGACACAAGGAAGCCCAGCAGCTTACCGGAAGGGACGCCACACACACACTTCTCCGGGTTGAGTCGCAAGTCCACTTGGCGGAGGCTTTCAAAGGTCTCCTTCAGGTCTTGGATCAAGGTCCTCGCCTCCCAAGACTTCACCATGATGTCGTCGACGTAGGCTTCAGCGTTCCTCCCGAGTTGCTGACCCAAGGCGATGTGCATGAGCCACTGGAAGGTTGCGCCTGTGTTGTGTAGCCCGAAAGGCATGCAAGTGTAGCAGTACACCCCACACGGGGTCAGGAAGGCTGTCTTCTCCACATCTTCTACCGCCATCTTGATCTGGTGATATCCTGAGAACGCATCCAGAAAGCACAGCAAGCCGCACTCGGCAGTGGAGTCGGTGATCTAGTCGATGCGTGAAAGGGGGAACGGATCTTGAGGGCAGGCCTTGTTGAGGTTGGTGAAGTTGACGCACATTCGCTCCTTCCCGCCTTTCTTGGGCACGACAACGGGGTTTGCTAGCAACTCTGGGTACCGAACCACGCGAATGACACCCGCAGCCTCCAACTTGCGGGTCTCTTGGATGATGAAAGCTTGATTCTCCATGGACTGTCGCCTCGCCCTCTGCTTTACGGGGCGTACGTTGGGCCACACCTTCAGGTGGTGCTCTATCACCCCTCTTGGGACCCCTACCAGCTGATTGGGCTCCCAAGCGAACACTTCCTTGTTTGCGCGCAAGAACTTCACCAGCGCCTCGTCCTGACCAGGCTCAAGGTTGGCGCCTATGGTAAAGGTTGCCCCCGAGGACCCATCCTCCTCGACTGGCACTTGCTTGGTTTCTGCCTTGTCTTGAGTGAAAAACTGCTTTTCTTCTTGGTTGGTGCGGCTCCCTTGGCCTTGGAGGCATCCCCGTCGGCGGGACGCGCTGTCGCGGCAGTCTTTAGGACGAGCTTGAGCATCAGCAAGGCTTCCTTGGTGTCCCCAACTACTGTGAGGCACCCTTGCTCCCGGGCATCTTGATGAGGTTGTAGGCCGGATGGGTCGCCGCCATGAACTGAGCCAAGGCGGGGTACCTATAGGATCTAGAAGTAGATGTGTCTAGAGGGGGGGTGATTAAACACTTAGTGCTAAAGTTGCAATTTTTAGGCCCTTTTGGTTTGAGTGGAGTTTTAGGCACAATTTCAACATATCAAGCAAGCATGCAAAGAGTATATGAGCAGCGGAATGTAAAGCACGCAACTTGCAAGAATGTAAGGGGAAGGGTTTGGAGAATTCAAACGCAATTGGAGACACGGATGTTTTTCCCGTGGTTCGGATAGGTGGTGCTATCCTACATCCACGTTGATGGAGACTTCAACCCACGAAGGGTAACGGTTGCGCGAGTCCACAGAGGGCTCCACCCACGAAGGGTAACAGCTGCGCGAGTCCACGGAGGGCTCCACCCATGAAGGGTAACGGTTGCGCGAGTCCACGGAGGGCTCCACCCACGAAGGGTTCACGAAGAAGCAACCACCCACAAAGGGTCCACGAAGAAGCAACCACCCACAAAGGGTCCACGAAGTAGCAACCTTGTCTATCCCACCATGGCCATCGCCCACGAAGGACTTACCTCACTAGCGGTAGATCTTCACGAAGTAGGCGATCTCCTTGCCCTTACAAACTCCTTGGTCCAACTCCACAATCTTGTCGGAGGCTCCCAAGTAACACCTAGCCAATCTAGGAGACACCACTCTCCAAGAAGTAACAAATGGTGTGTAGGTAATGAACTCCTTGCTCTTGTGCTTCAATGATAGTCTCCCCAACACTCAACTCTCTCTCATAGGATTTGGATCTGGTGGAAAGAAGATTTGAGTGGAAAGCAACTTGGGGAAGGCTAGAGATCAAGATTCATATGGTAGGAATGGAATATCTTGGTCTCAACACATGAGTAGGTGGTTCTCTCTCAGAACATATGAGTTGGAATTGTGTATGTGTTCTGATGGCTCTCTCAACGAATGAAGAGGAGGTGGAGGGGTATATATAGCCTCCACACAAAATCCAACCGTTACACATAGTTTTCCAATCTCGGTGGGACCGAATCAAAACACTCGGTCGGACCGAAAAGGTAAACCTAGTGACCGTTAGAGATTTTCGGTGGGACTGTCATGCAACTCGGTAGGACCGATATGGTTAGGGTTTGGGCATAACGTAATCTCGGTGAGACCGATTACACAAACTCGGTGAGACCGATTTTGGTAATTAGCTAACCAGAGAGTTGGTCAGGCAAACTCGGTGGGACCGATTTGCTCTTTCGGTGAGACCGAAAAGTTACAAAAAGGAAACAGTGAATTTACATTGCAAACTCGGTGGGACCGATTCGCTCTTTTGGTGAGACCGAAAAGTTACGAAAGGGAAACAGAGAGTTTGCAATCCCATCTCGGTGAGACCGAGATCCCTATCGGTAGAACCGAATTGCTAGGGTTTGGCAGTGGCTTATGACAAATGAAACTCGGTGGCGCCGGATAGAAAGAATCGGTAGGACCGAGTTTGGCTTAGGGTTTAGGTCATATGTGGATATGGGAAAGTAGTTGAGGGTTTTGGAGCATATCACTAAGCACATGAAGCAAGAGGCTCATTAAGCAACACCTCATCCCTCCTTGATAGTATTGGCTTTTCCTAAAGACTCAATGTGATCTTGGATCACTAAAATGTAAAATGAAGAGTCTTGAGCTTGAGGCTTTAGCCAATCCTTTGTCCTGAGCATCTTGAAGGAGTTCCCACAACCTTTAGTCCATGCCACTCCATTGTTGAACTTATCTGAAACATGCTAGATAGAAATGTTAGTCCAACAAGAGATATGTTGTCATCAATTATCAAAACCACCTAGGGAGCACTTGTGCTTTCAGTACCCGAGGATGGCGTTGTACGGGAGACCGATGTGGGCGATGTCGAAGTCGACCAGCTCGGTGCGGTAGTTGTCGCGTGTCCCGAAGGTCACGGGGAGGCGGATCTACCCCAGGGAGCGGGCAGAGCCTCCACCAACCCCTGAGAAAGGCTTGCTAGGGCAGAGCTACTCAAGCGGTGCGTGAAGAAGGCTGAAGGCCTCGACGAAGAGAACGTTGAGGCCGGCGCCGCTGTCGATGAGCGTCTTGGTGATGGACACATGGCAGATGGTGGGCGTGCAAAGCATTGGGAGCGCACCCGAGCCGACGATGGAGACAGGATGATCCCCTGAGTCGAAGGTGAGGTCGGCCTCGGGCGCCGCCCAGCCCGGCGGAGCCCCCGGGCACATGGAAGTGGCGCCGATCTAGCGAAAGAACGTCTTGACGTGACGATCTGAGGGTGGTGCTTGTGAGCCGCCGAGGAGGGCCGTAACCGCGTGGTGCGTCGACGCCACGTAACACGCAGCGAAGAGGCCGCGTAACTCCTCCCAGGATGCCACTGTGGATCCGGGGACGTTGAGAAGCTAGGCGCGCGGTGCGCCAGTGAGGGCCATAGGAAGCCAGTTGGCCATGACCTTGTCGTCGCCCCCGGCCTTAAGGACAGCCTCCTCATACGCTAGCAGGAAAGCCGACGGGTCTGCCGCACTATCGTAGCGCGACGGCATCTCCGGCTTGAACTTGGGTGGCCACTGCACCTGCTGCAAGGCGGGAGCAAGGGCTCGGAGCCCCCAACCGTCACTGTGGGCACCCATAGATCCAGTCGGAAGGGCGCTAGCCATGGAGAATGGGCATGAAGATGGTGGAGCGCGAATCGATGGAAGGAAAACTCCGACGCACCCCTACCTGGCGCGCCAAATGTCGGATCTCGGGTTCCGGCAAAATCCTCAAGGTTCGAACACTAGGGTGCGCATGAAGATCTCCCCCTACCAACTCACGCCCTCAACCTCGCCACGGTCTCAAAGGCAAGCTCAACGAACTCGCAACACAAGGGACATAAGATTTATACTGGTTCGAGCCACCATTGTGGTGTAATACCCTACTCCAGTGTGGTGTGGTGGATTGCCTCTCGAGATGAGGATGAACAGTACAACGGGAAGAACAGCCTCCTAAGGTGAGGTGTTCTTGTGCTAGGTGGGTGTGAGGATGGGTTGGATCTAGTCCAAGATGAGATGGTCGAGGTTCTTCGTCCCGGCTTTAGTTGCCTCTTACTGTGGTGGCTAATCCTATTTATAGAGGCCCTGGTCCTCTCCCCAAATATTGAGCGGGAAGGGAGCCAACAACGGCCAATTTGAAAGGGGACAACTAGTGCAAGTTATCCTGACAAAAGTGGTCTTCGCCTGCCAAAGGCTCTGGTGGTGGCGCCGCCTTGGGCTCTATGGTGACCTCCGTCTTGCCATCCTGCTGGTCTTGGTCTCGTTGCACCGATATGGAGACCTTTTCTTGACGCCTTGGTACTCCTCGTCTACGCTTGCCTCCTTAGCACCAAAGAGGAAATAAGGACGATGTGCATGTTGGCGCCTGCCTAGTCTCGATCGTCATGGCTCACGTCATTGGAACCTCGCGAGGTTTGCCTTGCCTTAATCTCTCAGCCCCTCGCGAACCAGCCTAGTGAGGCCGCTCTTGAGGAGGTCTTGTGTCGTCCGCCTCGCGAGGCTTGGCCCCTCACGAGGGTCTTGAATGCTTGTTGGTGAAGATGGGCCGTACGGGCCCGCTTGTAGAGCCACGCCGTGGGCCGCATGCAGGCAAGTCTGGGGACCCCCATTCCCAGAACGCCGACACCAATGCCTACAAATTTATCCTTATTGTTTCTGCCAAGTTACCACTGCTATCATCATTGTTACACTTGCTACAAATTACTGCTATCATTGTTACTGTTACCGTTTCTACTGTCACTACTATCAAAACTATCAAACTACTTTGCTACTGATCATATTGCTGAAGATAACTAATCTCCAAGTGTGGTTGAATTGACAACTCAGCTGCTAATACCTTCAAATATTCTTTGGCTCCCCTTGTGTCGAATCTATAAATTTGGGTTGAATACTCTACCCTCGAAAACTGTTGCGATCCCCTATACTTGTGGGTTATCAAGACCTTTTTCTGGCGCCGTTGCCGGGGAGCATAGCTATATTTGTTGAGTCACTTGGGATTATTATCATATTATCACTATGAAGAATCTGAAGGATCCAAAGACTAAGATTTATCCCTCTAAGACGAGGGGAGGTAAGGAACTGCCATCCAGTTCTACTTTAGATTCACCTTCTGTTATGAGTAAACTTGCAACACCACCGCATGCTATTAATCTTGATATGTCACAAGTTATTGATGATGCTACTTCTACTATGAATGATGCTTATGATGATGCTAGTACCTTGCTTGATAATGATGATGTGCCACTTGGTGATTTTCTTGATGAACAAATTGCTAGAGTTATACAACATGATGTTGTTGAATCTGATGATGAGCTTGAAACTGAATCTCCTGAAACACCTGCTAGAACTAGCCTTCCTAGATATGAATTTCCTAAGTACCGGAAGGTTATGTTATGAGTGAAGAAGCAACTAGAGATATTCTTGCTTGTAATAATAGAGATGATCTAGAGAAATTACTATGCAGGTATAAAGAAAAATCTCTGAATGCTAGAATGAAATGTGATCCTAAGTTTGCTACTTCACCTATCTGTATTGATGATAAGGATTATGAATTCTCTGTCGACCCAGAGTTAATTACTTTGGTTGAATCTGATCCTTTCCATGGTTATGAAACTGAAACTGTTGTGGCACATCTTACTAAGTCGAATGATATAACCACCCTTTTTACTCATGATGAGAAAACTCGTTATTACTTTATTCTCAAATTATTTCCTTTCTCATTAAAGGGTGATGCTAAAGCATGGTACAATACTCTTACTCCTGGTTGTGTGCGTAGTCCCCAGGATATGGTTTATTACTTCTCTCAAAAATATTTTCCTGCTCATATGAAACAATTGCCTTACAGGTTAACTTTGTGCAAACTAAAGAAGAGAGTCGCCCACAAGCTTGGGGGAGGCTTTTCACATTACTTAATGCTTTGCCTGATCATCCTCTTAAGAAAAATGAAATACTTGATATCTTCTATAATGGACTAACCGATGCTTCTAGGGACTTCCTAGATAGCTATGTTGGTTGTGTTTTTTGGGAACGAACTATTGCTCTAGCTGAAGAATTATTGAATAACATATTGAAAAATTATGATGATTGGACTATTGCGGAACCACCGCCTAAACCCACTCCGAAGAAGAGGGGTATATTATATCTCAGTCCCGAAGAAATGCAAGAGGCAAAGAAATATATGAAGGAAAAAGGTATTAAAGCTGAGGATGTTAAAAATTTACCTCCTATTGAAGAAATACATGGGCTTAATACAGCACCAATGCCTAAGGTGGTAGAGGTAAATTATCTTATGAAGTTTAATGATAGTGACAATCCTCACAATATGCATCCTAGTCAATGCCTTCATAAGTTTGAAAACTACATTAGAAAACAAGATGACTTCAATGCAAATGTTATGAAACAATTGAAATATAATTCTTATATGATTGCTCGCTTGAGTGACTTGTTATTTAGAATATCAAATGATGTTAGAGGTGTTGGAAAGCATTCTTCTATAGTACAAACTCAATTAGAACAAGTTGCTAAATCTCAAAGAGAACTACTTGATGAAATGAATCATAATATGCATGACTTTGTTGTTAGACTTGCAACTAGAGGAGGTAAAATGACTCAGGAACCACTTTATCCTGAGGGACACCCTAAAAGAATTGAACAAGATTCACAAAGAGCTAACACTAGTGCACCTAGTCCTTCTAAAAAGAAAAAAAGAATGATAAGACTTCACATGCTCCTAGTGAACCTGAAATAGAGAAACCTCCTGACAATGATAATGAAATTTCTATCTCTGATGTTGAAACTCAATCTGGTAATGAACACTCATCTAATGATAATGAAAAAGATAATGATGAGGTTCATGACGACTCTCAACCAACCAATGATAAAGAACCAGATAATGATGTTGAGATAGAACCACCTATTGATATTGATAACCCACAAGCTAAAAATAAAAGGTATGATAAAAGAGACTTCATTGCTAGAAAATACGGTAAAGAAAGAGAACCGTGTGTTCAAAAACCTATGCCTTTTCCACCCAAGTCAACTAAAAAGAAAGATGATGAAGAATTTGAACGCTTTGCTGAGATGCCGAGGCCAGTCTATTTGCGTACTCGCTTGACTGATATCTTGAAAATGCCTCCTTATGCAAAGTATATGAAAGACATCATCACGAATAAGAGAAAAATACCGGAAGCTGAAGTCTCCACTATGCTTGCTGATTATACTTTCAAAGATGGAGTACCTAAAAAACATGGACATCCAGGAATACCAACTATACCTTGCTCCATCAAAAAGAATTATGTGAAAACCGCTTTGTGTGATTTAAGAGCTGGTCCTAGTGTTATGCCTTTCTCTTTATATAAAAGACTTGACTTGAATAAACTCACACCTACTGAACTATCTTTGCAAATGGCTGACAAATAAACTTCCATACATGTCGGTATCTGTGAGGATGTGCCCGTTGTTGTTGCTAATGTTACTATTTTGACCGACTTTGTTATACTTGAGATGCCCGAGGAAGACAACATGTCGATTATCCTTAGTAGACCCTTCTTGAACACTGCAGGGCTGTTATTGTTTGCAATAAAAGCAAGGCCACTTTTCATATTAATGGTAATGAGCATACGGTGCACTTTCCGAAGAAACAATTCCAAGTGAATGGTATTAATGTTATTGAAAAATCTCCGACAATCACTATTGGAAGTTTTCAAATACCTCTACCTACTGTCAAAAAGAAATATGAAATTCTTATTGTGGTGGAAATGCAAATCCCCATTGAGGTAACTTAGTGATTTACGAAAGTTCTTCGGTTTCATGCTAATCGAAAGTGGTTGTTAATACGACTTGATAAACCTTATTAATGGATCATTTTTTAACAGTACGAAGTTGATGAATTTAGTAAGCACTACTTTCTGTCCCTACTTTTTATTCTCTGTTTTTATTAGTTAAATAAAATAAAATGCCATGTTTTGTTTGTTTTCTCAATTTCCCATGCAATAAAAAATGACCCAAAAATAAAAGTTCTTAGAATGCTCTGAAAATTTTATATGATTTTTTCCTGAATATTTAAGAATTTTTGGTACAAAAATAACCAAAGGGGGGTGCACCAGGTGGGCACAACCCACCTGGGCACGCCAGCACTCCCTGGCACGCCTTGGGGGGTTGTGGTCCCCACGTGGGCCCCCTCGCTTATCTCTTTAGCCTACATTGTCACCTACCTCCAGAAAAAAATCACTCTTGCTCTCTCTCCTGTGTTCTTGAGCTCAAACCCGCGGATTGCGATCTCTTTGCGCGAAGCTCCGTTTCCGAAACTGTTTCGTGGGATTGTTGCTTGGTATGTGACTCCATCATTTGTCCAATTAGTTTTTGTTTTAGTGGCTTATACTTTGAATAATTAGCTACTCTTGGTGTTGTTGTAGATGTGCTTGCATGTTGAATTCTGTTCTAAGTAGTTTGAATGCTTGTTATGGCCTCTATGTATCCCTATGAGTAGTTGCTATTAGTTTTGTGAAGTTTTGTTGGAAAAAAATTGTGAACTAAAAATTCAGATTTTTGTTCATAGGAAAAATTGTATGTGGACATGTATATCTTCAGGAAATATGGCTCTAAGAAGAACTCCAAGGGTGTTATTGGGGAGTCTTCTAACCACGATCTCCACCCTCGGAGGTTGGCGGAAGTACGGGCGTGCGAATGGCCACACACCCCGTTCCTGCAAGAGGCTGGAATTCTTGAGGAGTTCATGCAATATATTGGTAATGCCGGCCTCACCGACTTCATCACAGATGAGTGTGACTAGCACCAAATCCTCAAAAATATGTTTGTTCAAAGCTTTACTTTCCTGCCTAGTAATAATCCCCCTGAAGTGAGCTTTAATTTATATGTTGAAAACCATCAAATACCACTTAATGAGTTTTTGTGACATATGCATGATCCCGTCTGATGGGAGCTTGGTTGAGCCTAGACCGGCTGGATTTGAGGATTTTTATCGCACTCTGACAGCGGGTGGCGAGAGAGGAGTGTCAGCCACTATGTCTGCTAGCATACACTTTCCTGATATTCATTATTTTGCTTTATTTGTTGCTAAATGCTTGCTTGCTAGAAAGAAAGTAGGTGCGCTTAGTGCACTAGACTTTGTTATTTACGTCGAGCACTAGAGGGCGACAACACCTATAGCTTGGGAGCTATTGTGGCTCATTGCCTCCATCTTAATAAATCACAGGGTGAAATACATGGTGGGATTTATGCTATTCGTGTGGCAGCTCACTTCGAGGTTGAGATACGCCCTCATGATTTCCCTTTGACCAAAGTTTACCTAGACCGTGCAGCCATGGATCACCACCATTTTAGTGATATCAAGTCCCCTCACATCCCTATTCCGTATAACCTAGTTTTTAGTGTGAGGACTCGCGATGTTATTCCATTGCCTGCTCCTGCTTTGTTTGATTCTGTTGCCAGGGGTGGATATAGGATTATGCCTGCAGACATCATGCCTATCGGAACGCTCAGGCTGGTGAGGAGGCAGCACACCAGGCACCTTCGCAGTGGGATGAGTGGATGCCCGCTCCTCAGGATCCCTACTACCCTCCAGGCTACTGATTGATTACCAACTTAGGCCAAAAGTCTAAGCTTGGGGGAGTACGTGTTTCTAACTGACATTATATTCATGCTCACATATCATTCTATTTGTCGGTGCTCACACTTGTTCATTGTATCATCCATGCTTAGATTTATTTTCTTGCTTTCTTCTTGTGTGTTTGAAAAACTTCAGAAAAACCAAAAAATAGTTGTAGTTAATTTACTTTCTATGCATGCTTAGTAGTAGTACTAAAAAGAAAACCCAAAAAGATTTCCTTCTTCTTCTTTTTCTTGTTGGGAGCTTTCCCGTGTAAATAGTTTTTCTCGTTTTTCCTATTTTATTTGCTTGTTGAAGAAACCAAAAACTCCAATAATATTTTAGTGTGTTTCTCTGAATTTCTTTTCTTTTTGTTCTAGTTGTACTGAGGAGAAGACCACGATGAAAATGTTGAGTGGCTCTCATATGAATAACTGTTGAACTAATAAGAGCCCATTTTACCTTGTCTTCTCCTATTGAATAAAATGTTTTGCAGATTCCAGCTTAGTCCATGGCACTCTTGCACTATTATTATTTTCATATCATTCGGTCGTGCAAGTAAAAGGCAATAATGACGATATTCGATGAGCTGTTCGTGGCAAGGAAAAACTGGTATGAACTCGACTTGTTCTGTCTATATAAATATGTTTAACCTATTATCTAGGCTTCAGCCCATTATGATTAAACATGTTTGCAATGAAAATTAGAGATTATAGTTTCTCATGCCATGCATAAGTAGCTGGGAATGGATAATGATTTATCTTGGATATCAGCATAGCGTTAAAATGATTGTGATGTAGTATATATGATGATATGGTATCCTCCTCTGAATGTTCGAGTGGCTTGACTTGGTACATGTTCATGCATGTAGTTGAATCAAAACCAACATAGCCTCTATAATATGTATGTTCATGGTGTTCATATCGTACTCATGCTAGTGTCCAATGTTACTTATGCATATATGATCGTTGTTGCTCTCTAGCTGGCCGCTTCCCAATCTTAAATTGCTAGCCTTCGCCTATACTAAGTGGGAATTCTGCTTGTACATCAGAAAACTTGAACCCAAAGTTATTCCAGATGAGTCCACCATACCTACCTATATGCGGTATTACCCTGCCGTCCTAAGTAAATTTGCATGTGCCACCTCTAAAAACTTCTAAAAAATTTACCCTTTTGTGTGCTTGGATCGTTCATGGAATGACAGGAGGTGGTCGATATCTTCCGTGTTAAGCATGTTATCCTCAGGTCGAGTGTTTATTCACTCGCCATCACACGAGGAAATGGGTGGTAATAGGGATGCCCAGTCCCAAACTGCAAAATACAAAAAGAGTTCATCTCTTAAATAATCAAACAAAAACTCCCAATGTGTAGGAGTAAGTGACCACGGGTAGCCTAGCCGGCTCCCCCTAGCCTTTCTGAAAAAATTATGAGCCGATCCGGCTCTCAAGAATCCAAGACATGGGGCCGCCTTCCCCTGGCCGGCTGTCTCCCAGGCCGGCTATTGGAAGGCGGCCCGACTTCAGCCCTCATGAAGAAAGCCGCGGAAGGGCCGGCTCCGATGAGCCGGCTGCGAGAAGGCCGACTCCAAGGAGCCGGCTCCCATAAAGCGGTCAAGACCGTACCCTCGAAGTCTGCATCCACATAATGGCGATGTGATGGGGCGTGGCTATAGTGAAGCCTGCCACCCCCGAATCTCGGAGCACGCCTGGCACAGTGCGCCGTACGGGTGGCCATGACCCGTCCGGTGCAGCACTGTTGCCATGTTGACCCTGATCTCATCCACGACGGGCTACCAGTACGGCCCACGGGCGGTGGGCCCTTTCGGGCAGAGAGACACCCGAAGGCGGCCTGGCCTCCCCCAGTCGGCCCAAGACGGAGCCGGCTCTCTCCAGCCGGCTTGCCACCCCCTCGAAGGAGACGCCCCATTAAGGAGACAAGACAGGCTACAGTGGTCACCTGCCGGACGGCAGCACTGTAGCCATGCTTACCTCGGCGAAGCCCTCGTCACCAAGATTGAGCAATAGTAACCAGCCACCGACAAGGCCCTGGACAGTGGGGCCTGCCTGTCGACCAAGGAGCCGATAGCCGGCGGGACCCACTAGCCGGCGGGCCCCAGCAGCCGGGGCAGAAGCCGGAGAGCAAAGACACAGACGGCTGGGCCCCACGCCCAGCCGGATTACCATTGTACCCCCGGGGGGTAGGCCTATATAAACCCCCCGGGACACCCATGCAAAGGGTTGATCCCTGCTAGTCTTAGACACCACATAGGGAGGAGAAGAGAGCAAGTAGAGCCCTTCTTCCTCCTCTCGCCAAACAGCTCAAGGAGCATCGTGTAGCTACTTGTTCATCTAGTAATCATGCGGAGACCCCGCAGAGCAGCAGTAGGAGTGTTATCTCCACGGAGAGCCCCGAAGCTAGGTAAGATTCACCGGCGTGCATGTCTTCGCCTCATCCCGTTTCCAGGCACCGGTGATGTTTTACTGGCTCCCACAATGATAAGCCACCCGTTGGCATATGTCGCACCTACCACCCGACACAATGGAGTCAGAACCTTTACTTTCCGCTTGGGAACCGCCACTAGCATGCTTAGCATGGAAGATGTTGATAACTGATGGTCGTGAAGTGAAAGAGAAGGGTGCATGTCTCAAAATAATCATTTATCTCTGTTTTAAAAAACTTGAGCTCTAGCACCTCTGCAAATCGTTGCTTCCCTCTGTGAAGGGACTTTCTATTTACTTTTATATGTTGTGTCACCACCTTCTATAAACAAGCGCTAGAAACAGAGTAGAGCACAGCGGTCATGATTTATGCATTGTGTATAGCTAATGTTGGGTGCATCATGACTGGATCTTTTCTACCATGAATTACAATGTTTAGTAACTACTTGAACTTCGGAGGTGCTCTGCATTTATGATTTGCAGTCTCAGAAAGGGCTAGCGAGATACCATTATTGTCATATTATATCATGGTTGTTTTGACAACGTGTTGCCATTTGAGATATCTTATTATTGCTCGCTAGCTGATTATGTCATTGATATGAATCATTATAATCTTTAAGATTTATTGTTGACATGGTTAGTTATAATGTTGGCTGAAAACCTGGGTGTTGTTTAAGCTTATTTATGCAAACAAGAGCAAAAGAGTTCGTAAAAGTTTTTCTTTCTCGCTTTCACTTTATCAACTGAATTGCTTGAGGACAAGCAAATGATTAAGCTTGGGGGAGTTGATACGTCTCCAATGTATCTACTTTTTCTCATGCTTTTCCTCTTGTTTTGGACTCTAATTTGCATGATTTGAATGAAACTAAGCCCGGACTGATGCTATTTTCAGCAGAACTACCATGGTGTTGTTTTTGTGCAGAAATAAAAGTTCTCAGAATGAAACGAAACTTTGCGAGGATTTTTTATACCAATAATAAGAATTTCTGGAGCCAAGACCCACCAAAGAGGGGCCCCTAGGTGGGCACAACCCACCAGGGTGCGCCCCCCTCTCTTGGCGCGCCCAGGTGGGTTGTACCCACCTGGTGGCCCCGCTGATGACCCCCCTGATACTATAAAATCACATTATTCCAGAAAAAACCAGGGAGAAATAATTATCGTGATCCATGAGACGGACCCGCTGCCAAGCCCTGTTCTTCCTCGGGAGGGCAGATCAGGAGTCCGTTTGGGGCTTCGGATAGGGGGGATCTTCGTTCTTCGTCATCACCAACCCTTCTCCATCGCCAATTCCATGATGCTCCCCATCGGGAGTGAGTAATTACTTCATAGGCTCGCTGGTCAGTGAGGAGTTGGATGAGATTCATCATGTAATCGAGTTAGTTTTGTTAGGGCCCGATCCCTAGTATCCACTATGTTCTTAGATTGATGTTGCTATGACTTTGCCATGCTTAATGCTTGTCACTTTGGGCCCGGGTGCCATGATTTCATATCTGAACCGTTTATGTTATCATCATTATATCCATGTTCTAGATCTGATCTTGCAAGTTATAGTCACCTACTACGGTTATGATCCAGCAACCCCGGAGTGACAACAACTGGGCCCACTCCCGGTGATGACCATAGTTTGAGGAGTTCATGTATTCACTATGTGTTAATACTTTGTTCTGGTTCTCTATTAAAAGGACGCCTTAATATCCCTTAGTTTCCAATATGGACCCCGCTGCCACGGGAGGTAGGACAAAAGATGTCATGCAAATTCTTTTAATAAAGCACATATGACTATTTACGAAATATGTGCCTACATTATATCGATGAACTGGAACTAGTATCGTATCGCCCTAGGTTATAACTGTCACATGATGAATATCATCCAACAAGTCAGTGATCCAATTCCTACGAATTTATCCTTATTGTTTCTGCTAAGTTACTACTACTATCATCACTGTTACACTTGCTACAAATTACTGCTATCATTGTTACTGTTATCGTTGCTACTGTCACTACTATCAAAACTATCAAACTACTTTGCTACTGATCATATTGCTGCAGATAATTAATCTACAGGTGTGGTTGAATTGACAACTGAGCTGCTAATACCTTCAAATATTCTTTGGCTCCCCTTGTGTCGAATCTATAAATTTGGGTTGAATACTCTACCCTCGAAAACTGTTGCGATCCCCTATACTTGTGGGTTATCAGTCGTAACCATAGTTTATTAGATATGGTGCGATCTATGATGTCTCTTACAGATTTGCCACTATCGTTTTGGGGTTATGCATTAGAGACAACTGCATTCACGTTAAATAGGGCATCGTCTAAATCCGTTGAGACGACACCATATGAACTATGGTTTGGCAAGAAACCAAAGATGTCGTTTCTTAAAGTTTGGGATTGCGGTGCTTATGTGAAAAGGTTTCAAACTGATAAGCTCGAACCCAAATCGGAGAAGTGCGTCTTCATAGGATACCCAAAATAAACTGTTGGGTACACCTTCTATCACAGATCCGAAGGCAAGATTTTTGTTGCTAAGAATGGATCCTTTCTAGAGAAGGAGTTTCTCTCAAAAGAAGTGAGTGGGAGGAAAGTAGAACTTGATGAGGTAATTGTCCCTTCTCTCGAATTGGAAAGTAGATCAAGACAGAAATCAATTCCAGTGATGCCTACACTAACTAGAGAGGAAGCTAATGATAATGATCATGAAACTTCAGATCAAGTTACTACCGAACATCGTAGGTCAACCAGAGCACATTCTGCACCAGAGTGGTACGCTAATCCTCAGGATGGAAACGGGCCGACCCGGCCCTGGCCCTCATGGTCTCAAGGCCAATTTATGAGGACACGGGTCGACCCATTTTCAAAAAACCAGTGGCCTTGCTGACCCAATGGGTATCTCGGGTCAGCCCAAATTCTAGTTCTTATCTTGTATCACTGGCAATCAGATATGTCAGTTTTTTACTAAAAATAAATAAATCAGACATGTCAATTAAAAAAGGCAATCAGATATGTTGCAGCTACATGTGCATGCATATGCAAGGCCGTGCTCACACGCTCCTGCTGCGCGCACTGTGATCCGCCCGGGCCGGCCATGTCCGCACGCACGACGCGGGCCTGCCAGTAGATCCTGCATGCATGCACATTACACATTCAAAGGAATTAGCTAGCTACGCCCGCGGGCACTAACTAACGACTTCACTGCAACAAAACACATGCCCGAGTAACTAGCTGCTAACTCACGCCTCCGAGGTGGGTCGACCCTGCTGACCCATTGGGTCAGTCGGTGCCGGCTCCACTGACCCAACTATGGTTCGAGGCCGATCCACACGGCCCATTGGCCTCGATTTTGCAGGTCGGGTCAGCGACCCGGCGGGCCGACCCGGCCCATTCCCATCTTAAGGTAATCCTGTTTTGGAAGTCATGTTACTAGACCATGATGAACCTACGAACTATGAGGAAGCGATGATGATCCAGATTTTGATAAATGGCTTGAGGCCATGAAATCTGAGATAGGATCCATGTATGAGAATAAAGTGTGGACTTTGGTGGACTTGCCCGATGATCGGCAAGCCATTGAGAATAAATGGATCTTCAGGAGGAAGATGGACGCTGATGATAGTGTTACTATCTACAAAGCTCGACTTGTTGCCAAAGGTTTTCGACAAGTTCAAGGAGTTGACTACGATGGGACTTTCTCACCAGTAGCGATGCTTAAGTCCGTCCAAATCATGTTAGCAATTGCCGCATTTTATTATTATCAAATCTGGCAAATGGACGTCAAAACTGCATTCCTTAATGGATTTCTCAAAGAAGAGTTGTATATGATGCAACCGGAAGTTTTTGTCGATCCTAAAGGTGCAAACAAATTGTGCAAGATCCAGTGATCCATTTATGGAGTGGTGCAAGCATCTCAGAGTTGGAATATACGCTTTGATGAAGTGATCAATGCATATGGTTTTATACAGACTTTTGGAGAATCCTGTATTTACGAGAAAGTGAGTGGAAGCTCCGTAGCATTTCTAATATTATATCTGGATGACATATTGTTGATTGGAAATGATATATAATTTCTGGATAGCATAAAAGGATACTTGAATAAGAGTTTTTCAATGAAAGACCTTGGTGAAGCTGCTTATATATTGGGCATCAAGATCTATAGAGATAGATCAAGACGCTTGATTGGACTTTCACAAAGCACATACCTTGATAAAGTTTTGAAGAAGTTCATAATGGATCAGTCAAAGAAAGGGTTCTTGCCTGTGTTACAAGGTGTGAAGTTGAGTCAGACTCAATGCCCGACCATTGTAGAAGATAGAGAGAAAATGAAAGTCTCCCTATCATGTATGCAATGTTGTGTACCAGACCTAATGTGTGCCTTGCTATAAGTCTAGCAGGGAGGTACCGAAGTAATCCAGGAGTGGATCACTGGACAACGGTCACGAACATCCTGAAATACCTGAAAAGGACTAAGGATATGTTTCTCGTTTATGGAGGTGACAAAGAGCTCGTCGTAAATGGTTACGTTGATGCTAGCTTTGACACTGATCCGGATGACTCTAAGTCACAAACCGGATACATATTTATATTGAATGGTGGAGCTCTCAGTTGGTGCAGTTCCAAGCAAAGCGTTATGGCGGGATCTACGTTTGAAGCGGAGTACATAGCTGCTTCAGAAGCAGTGAATGAAGGAGTCTAGATGAAGGAGTTCATATCTGATCTAGGTGTAATACCTAGTGCATCGGGTCCAATGAATATCTTTTGTGACAATACTAGAGCAATTGCCTTGGTGAAGGAATCCAGATTTCACAAGAGAACCAAACACATCAAGAGACGCTTCAACTCCATCCGTGATCAAGTCAAGGAGAGAGACATAGAGATTTGCAAAATAAATACGGATCTGAATGTGGCAGACCCGTTAACTAAGCCTCTTCCACGAGAAAAACATGATCAGCACCAAGACTCCATGGGTGTTAGAATTATTACAATGTAATCTAGATTATTGACTCTAGTGCAAGTGGGAGACTGAAGGAAATATGCCCTAGAGGCAATAATAAAGTTGTTATTTATATTTCCTTATATCATGATAAATGTTTATTATTCATGATAGAATTGTATTAACCAGAAACTTGGTACATGTGTGGATACATAGACAAAACACAGTGTCCCTAGTATGCCTCTACTAGACTAGCTCGTTAATCAAAGATGGTTAAGTTTCCTAACCATAGACATGTCTTGTCATTTGATGAACGGGATCACATCATTAGGAGAATGATGTGATGGACAAGACCCATCTGTTAGCTTAGCATAATGATCGTTAAGTTTTATTCCTATTGCTTTCTTCATGACTTATACATATTCCTTTGACTATGAGATTATGCAACTCCCGAATACCAGAGGAATACCTTGTGTGCTATCAAACGTCACAATGTAACTGGGTGATTATAAAGATGCTCTACAGGTATCTCCAAAGGTGTTTGTTGGGTTGGCATAGATCAAGATTAGGATTTGTCACTCCGAGTATCGGAGAGGTATCTCTGAGCCCTCTCGGTAATGCATATCATGATAAGCCTTGCAAGCAATGTGACTAATGAGTTAGTTGCGAGATGATGTATTACGGAATGAGTAAAGAGACTTGTCGGTAACGAGATTGTTGAACTAAGTATGAAGATACCGACGATCGAATCTCGGGCAAGTAACATACCGATGACAAAGGGAATGACGCATGTTGTCATTACGGTTTGACCGATAAAGATCTTTGTCGAATATATAGGAACCAATATGAGCATACAGGTTCCGCTATTGGTTATTGACCGGAGAGGTGTCTCGGTCATGTCTACATAGTTCTCGAACCCGTAGGGTCCGCACGCTTAACGTTGAATGACGATTTGTATTATGAGTTATGTGATTTGGTGACCGAAGATTATTCAGAGTCCCGGATGAGATCATGGACATGAAGAGGAGTCTCGAAATGGTCGAGAGGTAAAGATTGATATATGGGACGATAGTATTCAGACACCCAAAGTGTTTCGTAAAGTATCGGGTATGTATCGAAGTACTGGGGGGTTACCGGAACCCCCCGGGGGAAGATATGGGCCATATGGGCCATAGGAGGAAGGCAGGCCAGCCCACAAGGGGTGGTTCCCCCCCCCCCCAGGGAGGAGTCCGAATTGGACTAGGGGAGGGGGTGCGCCCCCCCCCCCTTCCTTCTCCTTCTCCCTCTCCTTCCCCCTTTCCCCCTCCAATAAAAGGAAGGGGCGAATTGGACTAGGAGCCCAAGTGGGAGTCCTCCCACTTGGGGCGCCCTAGGGATGGCATCCTCCCCTCTCCCTCCTTTATATACAGGGGTAGGGGCGCCTCTAACACACATCAATTGTTCCTAGCTGTGTCTGGCGCCCCCCTCCACCGTTTACTCCTCCGGTCATATTGTCATAGTGCTTAGGCGAAGCCCTGCACGGATCACTTCACCATCACCATGCCCTCATGTTGACGAAACTCTCCCTCAACTGTTTGCTAGATCAAGAGTTCGGGGGAGTCATCGAGCTGAATGTGTGCAGAACTCAGAGGTGTTGTACGTTCGGCGCTTGATCAGTTGAATTGAGAAGACGTTCGACTACATCAACCGCGTTAAACTAACGCTTCCTCTTTCGGTCTACGAGGGTACGTGGACACACTCTCCCCCTCTCGTTTCTATGCATCTCCTAGATAGATCTTGCATGATCATAGGATTTATTTTTGAAATTGCATGCTACGTTACGCAACAACTGATTAGTTCAAAATGTGAACGTTAGGAATCTTGGTGGGACCGAGTGGAACAACTCAGTGAGACCGATGTGATAGGGCTTTAGGGCAAACATCATCTCAGTGGCACCAATTGCATCAACTTGGTGAGACTAAAGTGAAGCAATAAGGCAACAGAGAGAATGTCAAGCCAACTGGGTGAGACCGATTGCATAACTCGGTGGGACCAAAATAAATGCAACAAGTCACAGAGCGTTGGCAAGGCCATCTCGGTGAGACCGAGACCCATATCGGTGAAACCGAATTGCTAGGATTTCTGGTAGTAGCTATGTCATATGAACTCGGTGGCACCAGGTAGGAAATATCGGTGGGGCCGAGTTGGAGTTTAGAGTTTTGACATATTTGGATGGAGAAAGTAGTTGAGGATTTTGAAGAAATGTCACTAAGTATTTGAGCAAGCAAGCCATTAAGCAAAAACTCATCCCCTTTTAATAGTATCGGCTTTCCTATGGACTCAATGTGATCTTGGATCACTAAAATATAAATGAAGAGTCTTGAGCTTTTGACAATGCATGTCCTTAGCACCTTGAAGGGGTTCCACATCCTCTTTTCCTTTCCATGGCACTGTTGAACTTGTCTGAAATACACTAGACAAAGCCATTAGTCCAACAAGAGACATGTTGACATTAATTACCAAAATCACCCAGGAATCACTTGTGTGCTTTCAATCTCCCTCTTTTTTGGTAATTGATGATAACATACATCAAAGCATTTAAGTAAAAGATATGAAGGGTAGCAAGTAAAGCTTTGGAAGAGCATGTAGCATGCATAATCTCCCCCCACATGTATGCAATCATGTGAAGATAGACCATAACAGCATGTGAATGCATAACATGACAGAGTAAGCAGAGAGTTACGTGTATCTTGGATATATGCATCAGAGCAGATGATATGGTTGAGAAATCTACCTTCATGTTTATGAATCCCTCTTGCAAACAATATGTACAACAGCAAAAGATCATGCACATGAGTGTGATGCATATACTTACCTTGTGGTCTTGATCTGACTTTTGAGGGAGTAGACTTGAGGAAACAGGGTTAGATAACACAAGAACACTCCAAGCAAAGTAGTTTTAAGAAACCACAAGAATACCAAGTCTGAGATGACATGTAACGGGTGAGTACTACAAGTGAGTACTTCATTTAGATATAGACATGTACCCAAAGATTTAAAGGCGTGCAATAAATTCCAAGGATTTTTCTCCCCTTAGGCATAGACTCTTTCTCCCCCTGAATCTGATATTTGATAATGGGAGAAGGTAGGGTGAGATAAAATCAGATCAAATAAAATCAGGGTAAAAGGAATTAACAACAGAGCACTAACTAAAGATCAAACATATTAACATGTCTTCCCCTCTTAAAGACATGTGACTTCTCTCCTCTTTGTTAACAAGCACCTATAGAAGAGCTTAGACGTACTCATTTGATAAGCTTTGATGTACTCTCTCTCACCTTTGACATCAACTTCCAAGAAGGGAACTTCTGGACATGAGCCAAGTAGGTGTGGTCCTTGAGAGTCACTACAAAGAAGCAGGTAGCTTAGGATGCTGATAGAGGCACTACAAAAAAAATACACTTCCGTGATGATACGTGTTTTTCACAGTAGGTCGCTTTTTTGTCATGCATGTACATCCATGACAAATTTATGACAGAATCAAGATAGTCATAATTGTGTTGTCGTAGAAGTGTTCCATGACATTACCAAAATTATCATCACGGAAGTGTCCACTTCCATGATGATAAACCGCGCGTCACAGAAGTGCTTTCGTCAAGGGTGACCGACACGTGGCATCCACCATAATGGAACGCCGTTAAGCTATCGGGTAGGGTTTTGGATCCGATAACCCGTTAACAGCCCCAATCAATGGGGATTTTCCACGTGTAAAATCATCATTGGCTAGAGGAAACACGTGTCGGCTCATCGTCGGGACAAATGTCATCCACTCACTGGACAGAAGGCGCCTATGATACGTCGACTCATGGCACGGCCCAACAAGTTTAAATGGGCCGGCCCAACTAGAGGCCCACAAGATTTTGCGGGCCATAATGGGCCGGCCCAGCTAAAGGCCCACGAAATTTTGCGGACCATAATGGGCTGGCCCAGCTAAAGGCCCACAAGATTTTGCGGGCCATAATGGGCCGGCCCAGGTAAAGGCCCACAAGATTTTTGTGTGCCATAATGGGCCGGCCCAGGTAAAGGCCCACAAGATTCTTGCGGGTCATAATGGGCCGGCCCAGCTAAAGGCCCACGAGATTTCGCCGACATTAATGGGCCGGCCCAGCTGTAGGCCCACAAGATTTTGAGGACCCTAGTAGGCCGGCCCATTAACTGGCTGCCATGTTTTGGGCCAAATGCCGGCCCATATTTGATCCGGTCCATTAATGGCCTGCCACGCTCCGGGCCTAATAGTGGCCCATATGAGATCCGGCCCGTTAAAAGCCTACCACGTTCTGGGCCAAATTACGGCCCAGATCAGGTCCGGCCCTTTAAGAGGCTTTGGGCTCAATTATGGCCCATATCAGATTCGGCCCGTCAACTGGACACTATGCTTTTGGGCCCACTTGCTAAAGGCCCACTTAGTAATTCGGCCTGATATTAGTTTTGGCCTGTTAAGGGCCCGTTTAACATTTCGGCCCTATATTAATTTCGGCCTGTTAAAAGCCCGTCATATAGTTGGGCCTAACTACGGCCCGGTTTGCATCCGGCCTGCTCGCAGCCGATATCTGATTGGGCCAAACAAGGACCCAGACAATTTTGGCCTGTTAAAAGCCCGTGATTTGATTCGCACAATCATGGGCCGGGGTTCATTTCGGGCTGCTGCGTAACTAGTAGGAATTAAGAACAAACCTACTCTATACAATAAAGAAATTACGGCATAGTAACTAAGAATAAACCTACACTACACAATAAAGGATTTAAGGTATATTACATCCACTGGGCATCAAAGTTCGCCACCAGTGATCATAAAGCGCAACGAAGAAGCAGATTACAAAAACTGGGCACCATTGCAGCGTAACAAAATAATACTGAACCGAGACCACTTCCAAGACAGTTCAAGAAAGGTTAGCCTTGCGGGGGAACTGCTGCGCAAGCTGCTGAGCAAGGCTGTGAGACCGGCCTAGCATGTCGGTCATAGCTTCCAGGTGTAGCTGTTTAGCGATGAGGTTCTCATTGGTGTTCTCCGCAATCTTTCTTAGAGATAGGACTTCAAGTCGAAGTTGAGTTGCAGAATGCCTTTCTGCTAGAACTTGGGACTGAAGAAGTCGAACTGATTCAGACAACGAATTCTGTGAGCTTGTCTGACTGTTAGTCTCAAGTAACTTGAACACTGCATCAAGACAAGACTTTGGGGTTGTCTCGCTATCTTCAAGATGTTTTGCCTTCTTTGCTGCAATATATGTTGGGTTTGTCTCACAGCCTTCAGCAGACTTGTGCATGCCATCAGGCATATCACCCTGAAACAAAGCAGAGAGATGACAGGTTTTGCACGTGTATAAACAAAGATGATAACTGTTCTGTCAATTCTATCCAATTTCAAATTAGAAAATAAAGAGTATGTTCAAAATATCAATAGCATAATTTGGCATTGTTCATAATGCGGGGAGCTTCACCACACTACTGGATTACCATGTCAACATAACAAGCATAGATGAAGGGCAAAGAAAATCATTGTATCTATTTTGGATAATGTGCATGGCATGTTGTTCATATCATCAGCCACATCAGTAAGATAAAACAGGAGATGACAAGGTGCAAACGTGGGCTGCTTCACCACACACTGGATTATAGATCCACAAAAGCAAGCATACATATAGGGAGTATTAAGTAATGTGCATGGTATGAATAAGGAATTTGGTTTTACAAGTAAAACTTAGAACTTACGGTTCTTACGAACATGCATTTTGGTAGAAACAGCAAACTAAACAGCAGTAAACGATAGGGAGTATGAGCAAATTAAACAGCAGTTGAGGATAAAGGCTTTAGAAGGACTGACTTACATTAACAGTTAACACCGGCTTTATAATGCCCTTCTCCATGGCAAGGGAAGGATAACTCAAGAATTTCAGCACAGAATCTTCTTCATAAGCATTGCCTGTACTCTACATTTTGTAGAGAGTAATTATAGATATGATAATACTGGAAGGGATAGAGGATAATGAAGATAAGATGCAGATTGATGCTACATAATCAACTACCAATCCCTGGAAGTACAAGCGTTACAGGACAAAATGTACTGACAAGAGCAATGGGCTACACTTCTGCACTGGCATTGTCTGTGTATTCTACTTGTTGGTAAGATTAAATATAGATCTGATCTTTTTTAGTAAATGGTGGGCGAGGGAGATAAGATGCAGAATGCTACAAAATGAACCAATCCCTCTTCCCATAATACAAGAGTGTTTTGAACACTGGTGTACTGTACAAAACGTTCTTATATTATGGGACGGAGGGAGTAGCTGTTAATGTAAGTACAGTGATAGACCACGTTCAGTCCTTACAAGAGGACTGCAGAGCTAAACCTCTTCAAAAGCATTGGGTTGATTCTAAATTTATGTAAGAGTCCATACGGATCTTATAATGTCCACCAAATGGACGATTACGAGGCTAACATGTGCAGTGATGCTACATAATCAAACAGCTATGAAAGTAAGTATGGTCATACAGGGCAAGAGGTACTCACAAGAGCAATGCAGTGTGCAGTATAGTTGCGAGATTCTGTGGTCCCTTGAGAACGAATGTTCTTCTGCTAACAGTTTTCATACAAGTGAGACATTAAGGCAAATGCAGAAATGTAGTTCAAATTGTGATGTGATATCATAGACAGTACCTTACGCTGCAGCCGAGACCAATGTGTAACAAGATTATTCCAGTCACCGTCGGATAAATGTAGCACCGGAGACTTTACAGAAATTTCGTTCAGAGGCTTGCCATCGAAGTGCGCTTGCCTCAGGTAGGAACGATACTTCATCAACGAGTGCTTGAAAAGCGCAACCAACCCTTGCTCGTCATCACAATCCAGTTTGCGCCTCGCCTATTTAAAAGAATGAAATCTTGTGTCTTCTGTCAGCAGAAACATATGCAGTAATGACCATGAATAACATTAGTACATTACTTACGCGTAAGTTGCGGAGGAAGACTGGAAATTGTTCTGTGTCTGCGGTATAATCTTTCCATGAAGGAAAGATGCGCACAAAGTTCCTGACAACAACATAAGCTTCGTCTTCTAAACTGGGAAGAAATGGAACAGGGGTCCTATTTGCTGCAATTGGGGCTCTCTCTGGTTCGAAAAGGGATTTGGCAACTGGATTTGGTGTACTCTTTGCTGGAATGGGGGTTTTGCGTCGTACAGCTGGTGCTATGTCAACTGGCATAATCATACTGTTTGCTGCAGTTGGGGTCTGCTGAGTTGGGGCATCAGAAATGACCAGTGTAGTAGGGCTAGAGTCTGCTAGAGTTGGGGTATTTTGTGGGTCAGGTGATATTGCAACTACACCTAATGGGCTATTTGATTTATCAGGTGCCACTACCTTTTCCAAATACTTTGCTTGTGCTCCTCCACGATCAGCAATCGCCCTCTTCCTTTTGAACGTCTGATACACAAGAACAACATTTGAATGGATAAATATGGTATGATGACAGATGGAATATGTACTGAAAATGGATAGGCAGGGCGTATTCACATACACGATGTGTAAACTAAGCTAATGGCAGTTCAACAAAGTAGAAGCAATGCAAAGCATCAGTTGCAAGATATGTGCGAGCAATGTAACCTTGGAAAGTTAGAGCAAGTACCTTGATGGGTGAATAAGATAGGGCATCTTCCTCTGACTCCTCCACTAGGGAGCTACATTGACTTAGGTCTCCCTCTAGCTCAGAATCACTGTTAGGATCATATTCTGAGCATGAATCTGTAGGTGGAGAGTGTTTGCATTGCATTGCATCCAGACTTGATTTCAGTCCCTTAATGCCAAGTTTGACAGCCATGGCATTGTTCTGCTTTATTCTTTTCATGCGCGCAAGCTCATAATCATTATGATGCTGTTCAGAATCTGAGATTCATGAAAACATAAAAAGTAGTCAGATTATCTATGGAATGCATTGCGGTTTCAACTCGGAGAGTGTCTCCCTATAAACCCCTGCATATGCAAAGTTCACCTCCCCAACCGTGCTGACCAGACCACACACAGAGATACACACCCGAGCGGCGAACATGCATTTTCGAAACTAATTTAGGAACATTTAGCTGACCAATTAAACAACTCTGTTTTAATAATATCAGATTCGTATTTGAACAACTAAGCTTGTTTAGCTTGATGGGTGGAGCAGTGTTATTATGACACGAAGCATGTATTCTGATCGTATAGTGATCATAAAAGGGGGAAACTCTAAGCATATATTTTTTAGCAAAAGAGGGTTTCCCCTCTGATTTCTATTAAAGAAACCACCACGGAACCAACATGATCAATTAAACCCTAAGCATGATCAATTAAACCGTATTATGGCTGTGCCATGGCAGATTTGAAGCTGCAAACCGGAGAAATGATATTTAGCATCCATTGTTTGCTTCGAACTAAGAACTAAATTCTAAGAGCTGAAAAGAAAGTAGAGTAACCAAGTTAAGATCTATTTTCTGGTTGAGATCAAAAAGTTGAGGAGATATGAAGTACCACCTCTCTTGCGGCGCCGTGTAGGCATCGGGGGTGCGATGGCTGTCGGTGGCGTTGAAGCAGATCTGCGACGGTAGACGGGTGCATCGGGGGATAAGTCCCGTTGCGGTGGAAGAGAAGGTCGTGTGAGCGGCCCCGGCAAAGAGGACGACGCGCCGATGAAGCGAGAGGACGCGATGCAAGGCTATTGGTCCGTCGCCGTGGATGAGAAACGTCCATCTCTAGCAGTGGACGACGCGGTCTTGGTAGGCGCTCCGGCATGGTGGAGGACGGTGGCGATGGATGTGGTGGAGGACGGCGGCGATGGATGGGGTGGCGGACGGAGGCTGGTGTGGGAATGGGGTGTTCTAGCGCGGACGGTGTATGAATGGGAAAATGGAGGGAGAGGTACGGGGAACCATGTTTTTGGGACGCGCCTGTCTGAAATATGGGAAAGTTACGAACTTATCCCCCGTTTCAAATTTGGACGTCTCGTCGGTTGGGGATAGGACGGTAATCTCGCATCTCCCAAATATTTGCCGGTAACTATTTCGGGCGAGGAGAGGGTGTTTTGCCGCCCACGGTTGGCGCCCACGGTGTATGAACGGGGCTGACAGGTAGGGCGGTTGTGTCACGTCTGATGGAAGTTACACATCTGCCCCTATTTAAAATATTAGCCTACATCTATTTCGGACGAGGAGAGGGTGTTTTGCCGCCCACCGTGTATGAATGGGGAATGGAGGGAGAAACAGAGGTCTTTCGGACGAGCTTGAATCAAATGAGTTTTGCCGCCCATGTTTGACGCCCACCGTGTCGGAATGGGCTCAGAGGCGGTCGTGTCACGTCTAATTGAAGTTACTAACCTACCCCTATTTAGAGCAGTGGAAATCGGGCCGATGGATTGTCCGTGTAATGGGTAGACAGTAATTTCCATCTCCCAAACACTTGGCTTCGGGCAGCCGATGTGGGAGTGGACATTTTGCTGTTTCTTTCGAATTTTGGGACAATAAGCATCCACGTTTACCCTGGCAACTAAATTCGAATCCATTTTGTATTCCTATATGAATCTTTATAAATCATTCTATGTGTTTTTATATATCTTCAAAAGGACGACAAAGATGTATTCCACTGTCATATATGAATATGGTTTACAAATGCCGATACTCAAATTCAGAAACTAGAATCCAGTTTAAGGTGAATTCGAATATTTGGAACACTTCATGTCCAACTCAAATGTCACACGCAGCATAATGTGTACTCCCATTTAGATATGTACACAAGCGATGTATCAAGATTCAAATACCGAGTCAATCAACCAAGAATGTACGGAACTAACAGACATATAAACACTTATAGAGTATATGGATCAATAATATCAACTAACATACATAAGCCAGGCCGCTGTACTTTTTTTGGCTACAACAGCATCCTTTTTTAGCCAGCATCTTGGCCCTTTCCGATGCGTGCCACTTATGGTCCATCTATACTACTATTGCTGAATGCACATTCAGCCCGATTGGCATATTTGTAGGTCTGGCACAGCAATCCAAATGAAATGTCTCCGAGTCTTATCAATTAATACAGACTTGTGCTCAAATAAAATTACAAACAAAAAACAAAAAACAATTATTACATGATCTCTAAAACAAATGGTTTGATTGATTACATGAACAGACAACACAAAGGTTATTCAACTATGGAAAGAACATTTCACCTATGATTTACCAAGTAGGAATTTAATTTCCTTTTTTCCTTCAGGACCTTAACAATCTGGTCAGTCTCAGCTTGCTTCGTTTTGAAATCCACCAAATATTTAATGGTTGTCTTGAGTACTGCTTGTGATTGTGCTGTTTGCTTCCTCAACATGTCAACTTCATCTCTAAGTGCAGAAGCAGAATCTCTTTCTACCACTAGTTTAGCCTCTAGAGCATCAGCAGTTGGCAATTCATAATGCACGATTGGGCCGGTGCCACTGCTGTGGGATGATGCAACGTCCATGGGGACCTCGCTCTTTGATCTTGGGCTAACCTGTTTTGCCATTAAAGTTCCGATTGGATTCAGAAAAGTTGAAGTTAGCAAAACATCTCAACTGGGAGTTATAACAGCAAACCAGTTAAACAAACAAGGAATTAAAGAGTTTCAATTGGATGCTGAAAAGTAGTTATTAACATCATTGTAACCCGCTGTTGCAGCAGCAAAGCAGTTAAACAAACAAGTAGATATTTAAGTTAAGGCAAACAGGTAATTCTTAACAGTAAGTATCAAACACATAGATAGGCGCAGTCTACAATATGATTAACAGGCTGTGCCATTATGTAATCAGTAGCAAACTAAATTAAGCCAAGCAACGTAATTGAACAATTTTGCAATAAGTGGCTAACTAAAATTCCGAGAAGCAGGTAACTGAACTTACGCTAGTTCTTTGTACAGGCACACTGCAACTTCTTTTTCGCTTACAAGGTTGTACGAAGGAGTCCATGGCATCAATTGCTTGGATACGCAGTCCCAATACTTCTTTCTTCCCACACTGCATGGGTAAGTCGAATGGTTAATCTGGTAAGATGGTGCGTCCTTGATATGTTATATGAGGACGTGTAGTCAGACTAGTTGTAGCCAAACACATCACACTGGCTTTTACTGTATATTTCATGCGATTACTTTTGGCATATCGAGATCTAAGCAATCTACAATAGGATGAAAAGACTGGCATCCTTCACATTATTGGCGAACTCAGTTCATAGAAACAAGCAATTCAACCATTCTGTGGGTAAATCAAAAGCGCCACTGGAATATTTTTCACTATCCAATCATACACGCAAAAAGGGGCGACGCCACCATAGGGGCTGGTATGGGCGGCCGCCTCAGGTGGCTGGAAAGTGTGCACCTAGTTTGAGTCGTCCAGGTTGGCCCACGCTAGTTTTGTTCGTCCCAACGCACGAGCAGGCAATGTAAAAAATGAAGAAAAATGTTTCAATTTGGATGGGCCAATAACATAAGTGCAAGGCAGGCCCTATAGCAGGCTCGCGGCCCAAACGAGCGCCTCCCATATCGATCGACAGCAGGAAAAATCCCAATTCATTCGCTCCAGCCTCCAGTCTGGTTCGCTCCTAACCTAGCCGCCGCTGGACAGACCGACACAGCACTTCCTCGCGCCCTCGTTGGAGGGCGGTCGCCGGGCTTCAAGCGAACGGAAGGACAAGAAGATGAAGATCCAACCCTGGGTGTAGCCTGCGTGGGAGGCAGCGGCGGCAGCACGGGCATGGCATCGAGCTTGCGCAAACGGACAGTCGCAGCTTGCAAGAGTAGCATGCGCAACGAGCAGGTACATCACATCCCTGATTATATCTAATTCAACTCTTCAATTTCTGGCCAATAGTTAAACCTGACGGTGTTGTAAAACTGCTTGTATGTAGGGAATCTATGAGAAAATGAAACCAATTTCTACTTATTTTATAACTCCCCCAATCAATACTGAACTGACTGAATCTGATGTATCTAATCAAGTTTCCGGTGCAAACATACAAGCTCATGTTGTTCTTGAGCCTGAAGTGTCTAATGAACAGACTGCTAATGAAGGATTTGATGCAAACATTTTACATGCTCCTGGTGATGAACATATAGTGTCTAATGAGGGATCTAATGCAAGCATTTTGCAAGCTCATTGAAGGATTTAGTGTCTAATGATGATCTACTATGTTGAGAGAGACAGAGATTTGCAGGCATTGATGACAAGCAAATTATAGTGCATTTTCATAGCTTGAGGAAACGTCGAGGCCATCTACCAGAAAGTCCCCGTATCATGACAACATAGCATAAATACTTTTCTAATCTGTTGTTTGAAACTATTGGCATACTTGTGCAGGATAGATATATTGATATGCAGTTTGCGCACTGGTTATACGTGCAATTACACTTCGATATTTTCAGCCAGAGAACGAATAATTCAAGCAGGTACAGACCATGTTTGTAGTCCTTGTACACCATGTTGCATTTTGTGTTTTTTGGTGCTTGCATCATTTAGTGTTTATAATCTGAACTACTTTGGATCATTAGCTGGTTTTCAAAGTGCATGTAGCTTCACATTTCTCAAGTTATGTTGATTTCCGGAGTGCAAGTGCCTTCGTATTTTTTAAGTTAAATGTTCGCCCCTGGTAACTTGAATTCGTGGATCAGCCACTGCACACAAATCATACACGAATGCCAGTACGAATTAAATGAAATGCAGGGACTTACGCTAGCTCGTTGTACAGGCTCACTGCAGCTCTGCTTGCGCTTGGGATGTTCCATGTACAAGTCCATGTTACCACTTGCTTGGATGTGCAGGCCTTGTGCTCCTTGCATCCCCCTCTGCATTTTTGACACGGCGAATGGTTGATCAAATAAGAGGAATCGACCTTGATGTTGTACCGGAGGACAGATACTTACAAGGTTATACGGGTGTGCAGGATGTGTACCAGATCCCGTAGCGCCGTCATGCTTCGCTAAAATATGGATTTGCTTGTTTCAGATGATATCTCCAGAAGAAATAAGAGTTAAGGTCAGAGTTGCATAGGCGTGTAAGCTAAGAGAGCAGTGAAAGGATATCCAAACATCGTCGGAACAGTGCACAAGGGAGTGATGTGTGGATACCTAGTTCGGGCCGGCGTTTGGGCATGCTCGCCTAGCTAGAGTGCGGGTCACTTCAGAGCCGTTGAGGGTGATGCGCTGGCGTTGGCTGGCCGCGCACGGATGCAGATCTTGAGTGGCAGCGGAGCGCTACGATGCGGTGGACGAGACCGTTGGTGAAGCCCCAACGGCCTCGGGGGGCGGAGGTGCGACGATGTGCTCGGTGAAGTAGCCCCGGTGAGCTGGGAGACGGCGTCGGTGAAGCGCACCTGATGCGGTGGAACTCGGTGTCTGTGAGGCACGTCGGTTGCGGCGGCCGACGTTGTCGGTGGACCACCCGGTGCGGTGGACGAGGGCGTAGATGAGGTAGCTCCGGTGCGGTGGTGAAGCGCGACCGTCGTCTTCGTCGTCGTCGTCCGGCACAGAGGTGGGGAACGGTGGGGAAAGAGACGAGACGAGGGGCGATTCGAGGGTTGGCGGCGAATTAGGGATTTGAGCAATCTGGGCGCGGAAGGGGACGGTGGAGAAGAGAGATTTTGCAGGGCTGGAATTGGGGCCGCCAGATATTTCAATCCGAAACGTGGAAGCGCGAACTTATATTGTCGTTGTCCTTTTTTTGGGGGAGGGGGGTGGGTGGCTGGGTGCTACGCGTCCGTCCGACACACGCGACCACCCCGACAGGACTATGCTTTGGTGCCTTAAGGCACCTGCCTTTGTGTCCATGACATATGGGCCCAACAGGTGGCTGGCCCACATGTCAGTGACCCAAAGGCAGTTGCCTTTAAGGCACCGAAGCAGCGTCCACCCCGACACGACCCTGGTTTGCCTGGTGCGCCTACATTTGAGAATGCAAACGAATCTTCTTTCATTTGCAAACGAATCTGTATGTATTACCATGCCCGTGTTTTCCTTGCAATAATTAGTCATTCGAAACGAGATACTCCATCCGTTCACTTTTGTAAGTCGTTTCAGACAACTTAAAATGAACTGTTTTGCACATTGTCTGAAATGTCTTCAAGGTCTTATAAAAGTGAACAGAGGGAGTACTATAAATTAATTAATGAGGAGTTATTTGAAAAAAATCGAAACGGTACCCACGCTAACGTGGATTAGAGTGTGTGTCACATAATTAGTTATTTGAATTAGAGTGTGTGTCACGTAGTTAGTTATTTGAATTAGAGTGTGTGTCACGTAGCGATCTCCAATTCTAACGTGGATTTCGCATTTCACTGTATCCACGCTACTTTTTTAATACAAATTCATATGTATATGATGAACACCATGGTAGTGAGAAAACTTTTGGATGGATTCAAACATATGACCTACAAAATAGCACAACAAACTGAGTCAATGTCAACTTTTCGAAACTTAGTATGGCACGAATTCGAAATAATTACCCGTATGCCTGGTCCTCGGTTCAAATCTTACAATGTACACCGAATTGAAACATCGATATTAAGTCTCGTACTATGTACATTCAAATGTTGTTTTTAGCCCCCCCCCCCCCCGCACAAACCCTACATACTTCCTGTATCGGTCAATCTTCCTCTCCTAACCACCTTAGGAAGCTATCGGTTTCCAACACACGTTCATTCTTTCTCTCCATGTTTCGATCTCTTAGTCTCTCAACTACACAACCCCTTTTTCCACTCTGTTACCAAATGTATTTACCTCACACACCCGCCATTGCACCCCATGCCGAGCTCTCTCTCTCTCCCCCTCTCCCTCTCACCCTCTCGCGCTAAATACATGCATTGCCTATCTAGCCCCCCAACCTCTCATGCATCCGCACGCACGCACGTTGTATATCTAGGTCACTCCCTCGAGAATGTCTCACTCTTTCTTCCACGCGGCGGGCCACACTCGCTCAATCTCGCTCTCTTTATCTGAGTCTCGTTTAACCTCATTTTCTTTCACACACACAAATATCTCCCTGTTCGGGCCTTGATCGACATACTCTATACTCTCTCACACAGATTGTCTATCTAGGTCAGTCCATCCAAGCCGCCACCACTCTTTCGACCTCATGGTGGGCCACGCTCACTCAATCTCTCTCTCTCTCTCTCTCTCTCTCCGTATGTCTCGGTTGACCTCGCTCTTTCTCGGACAAAAATGATATATCAACATGTTGAGCCCAATTCGACTTATTCACATTGTATACTCTCTCATGCACATCATCTATCTAGGTCACTCTCTCCAACCCGTCTCACTCTTTCGATCGCACGGCGACCCTATGTGATCGGTTGACCTTGCTTCCTCTCACGCACAAAATATATCTACACATCTATGACTGGATCATCTCTCAAGCTCTATCTTACAGCCCTCACCCTTGCCAAAAAGCTCAATTCGGACAATATCTCTCCAGAGCATATATATTTGTTCAATGAATGTCGGGCCACACCCACTTTGTCTCTCTATCTATATGTCTCTCGATTGACCTTGCTTTCTCACACCGTATCTTCCATGCATTGAAGCTACTACCTCTCCATCCCTCGCAAAGCCGGAGCTATTTACATTGCTAGGGGCACTCCAACCTTGGATTAATTTGTGTTGGCATTTATTCCGGTCGGTTTAGATTATATTTTTGTAGCATTCACCGTAGCGGATAATTAAGCTATGGGGAGCACCTAATATGAGCACCGGGGAGCCGTTGGATCGAAGATGCAGTGGCACACACGAGGCCTAAATGTTTTATTTGCAAAAAAACATTTGGAGAGTTAGGAAATTGCGCATAATTACAAAGACTACTCCCAAGCATTGGATCTCACTTCCAACGGTGTAAAAACTCGTATCACCATAGTATCTAAGCTACGGGGTGGATGTGATATTCTATGTCGCTGTCATTTTTGTTCGTAAACTTGCAAAAAACGTGTAACTCGTGTTGTTACTTGTCTAACCGCGCAAAGTGTTTGTTCAAAAAAACCATCCTACACTAAAATATCGGAACAACGCACTGGGGTCCCACTTGTCATTAATCAAATTGGGACATTTACATCTATGCCCTTAACTCGAACCCACTACTCAGTTTTGCCCCTAATTTTTAGGTATGCTCAGTTTTGCCCCTCCGCCGTTAGTGTCACTTATAGAAATGCCCTTTTGTGTCGTTACCGTCTGGTCAAAGGACTTTGACCACCCAGAAAAAAATACCAAAAAATCAAAAAAATCTGAAATTTTGTGGGATCAAAGATAGTCATGTCCGCAAGGCGCGTGCAAATTTGTGTGCCGTTCGGACACCCTGGGAGCTCATGGCAAAGGAAATCATAAATTTTGTACACATGTGAACAGTAAATTCGAAAAAATAGAAAAAAAATCAAAAAAATATGAAATTTTGGGGAACTGAAGATACTTAGGTGCACAAGATGTGTGCACATTTTTGTTGTGTTTAGACATCGTAGAAGCTCGCGGAGAAAAAAATAAAGTTTAGCTCCTACGAGCTCCTACGGGCTCCTACGATGTCCAAACACAACAAAAATGTGCACACATCTTGTGCACCTAAGTATCTTCAGTTCCCAAAATTTCATATTTTTTTAATTTTTTTCTATTTTTTCGAATTTACTGTTCACATGCGTACAAAATTTATGATTTCCTTTGCCACGAGCTCCCAGGGTGTCCGAACGGCACACAAATTTGCACGCGCCTTGCGGACATGACTATCTTCGATCCCACAAAATTTCAGATTTTTTTGATTTTTTTTGGTATTTTTTCCTGGGTGGTCAAAGTCCTTTGACCAGACGGTAACGGCGCAAAAGGGCATTTCTATAAGTGATACTAACGGCGGAGGGGCAAAACTGAGCATACCTAAAAATTAGGGGCAAAACTGAGTAGTGGGTTCGAGTTAGGGGCAGAACTGGAATTGGCCCAATCAAATTTGGACCTAAAACTAACATATCTGAAAGACGAGATTCGAACTGGCAACCTGGACTACAAAGCATAAGTCGATAGCCTGAAAAAATGAATGGTTGTTGGCTTTGTCCCATAACTTGATTTTATACAGTACTTGCGTTGAGTAGAGTAGAGGGAGTGCCTCGTCAACACGTGCATGATCGTTATCTCACTTATTGGTGGGTCCCAGGTCTGCAATCTCAATCTCTCTTCTCTCCATCGTCTAACCTTTGCACGGGCACACACGAAGAGCGGTGCTAGCTTCCTGTGGTGTTATTACAACTAAAAAAACTTGGAAAATAGAAGAATCGCCTAGAACAAGAGATGTTGTGGCTGGTCGAGACGGAGCTAACCACATCTATCCTCCGTGCCACGTTTGCATGATGAAGCTGTGTGGCTAGTGGGGTGTTTTCAACCGACTGGCTGGGTCCCGAGGTCGAAACATAGGTACTCTACTACGTCTGATACAGTATATTTTTACACGCACATTTTTCCTCCGTGCCGAGACGTGGCACACCCTACCGCGCGGTTTCGGGGTCCTCCCGGGTGGTGCACGCATATATTCTTCCTGACGTGGGACGCCCTACCGCGCGTTTTCTGGGTCCTCCTCGGTCGTAGCGCCGAAGCAAGTAAATGAGTCATCAAATCACGAAAGACCACCTTTCCCGCCGAGTACATCAGTGAAGCACGGTGGCTAGCTAGTTGGGCTAGTTCGACCGATTAGCTAGGCCGCCGCCACATTTGTTTTTTCACCCCTTTTTTATCTACTTGCCGGCAGGTAAATTTAAATATCCACCGCGGCATTGCTCTGGTGTTTGGGTGTGGCAGGATTTTTAATTTTTTGATTGACGGGAGCAGGCGCGGCAGGATTTTTAATTTTTTGATTGACGGGAGCAGGCGCGGCAGCAATTAGTCATGATGACTCCGCCTGTACCCACTGCTCCCTGATGTGAGAAGTCGTCGACTGGTGTTTTACCGTGGTGAAAACCAAAAGATTCCCCGCTCCCTCCGCCTTCCCGTAGATTGCATTGCCTTTCAGCCATTTCGCCCCCTTTGCTTCCTCTCCCCATTGCTTCTACCTGGTGCCATGGCGGCGCAGCAGATCACGGAGTCCGAGGTGAGGCTCCTGACACAGGAGCTCCATGCCAAGGATGCGGAGCTCAGGGCCAAGGACGTGGAGCTCCGTGAGCTCAAGGAGGAGAGGAGTGCCATGCTCCTCCGTTATGTGCGGGAGTTCACGGAGCTTCAAAAGCGGCAGGCGTCCACCACAAAGATGCTCGAGGCGTCGGCGGCGTTGCTGCAGAAAGCGGGAGATACGATAGGCCGTCAGGGGAGCCGGCTGGAGCGCGAGCGGGCCGATCGTGACGAGGTCCAGGATCGCCTCAGCCACTTGGTGAACCAAGTTGCCACGCACGTGTTGCGGCTGCGCGATGCCTACCGTCGTGCCAGCGCGATGATGCCGGCCGTCGGGCTAAACCCTCTGCATGGGCATGTCCATGTCTCGGCGCAACATGACCGTTGGATCAAACTCAGACGGTGCAGATCAGTCACTGTAGCACAAAGCGTGTGGGTGTGTTTGGTTGCATTCTCATCTCAATATAGTTGTTTCCTCTTCGTGTATTTTTGTCAACCTACTAGTGTGGACTCATGCACCCTTCATGCACTCTGCCAAACACCCAAAAGTGGGTCGAGAAGGGAACTTTTGCTCCCATCCCGTGCACCCTTCATACACCCTGCCTAACACTATTCGTGCTTCATGTGGTTCATGTTTCGTGGAGTACTGTAGCACCGTACTCTCCGTGCGCTGTGGACCTAGTTCTGTTAACATTGATCTCACCGTCCATTCTCGACCGGACAGTCGAAAAAGCGGTACTATGTTACATATAGGAGTAGTTGACATGCGCACAACATCATTTGTTATCGTCATATCTTACTACACTAGCAACAAGATTGTGTAGTACTGACGTATGAACCACTGCACATGCCTAGTAGTAGGAGCACTGTGTATGTTCAAGTGGCTGCCGTGTTTCGCACTCCTCCGTCGTAAGAGTGGAAACGCTTGCTGTAATCATTTTTTCTTCTGAAAAACAGTGGACACGCTCTACCGTGCGGATCCTCCTCCAGCCATGCACTAAATTACTCACTTTCGCCGACGTGTGGGACAGCCAGCATCGGGGTCCACCAGCCATGCACTAAATTACTCCGTAGTAGAGTGACGGTAGACTACCCCGATCGAAGCGCCGCAGTAATGCCCAATGAGCCGTCAAATCACAAAACCCCCTCCTTTCCAGCAGTAAGTTGGACGGACGAAGCAACCATCATTTCACTCTTCTCTCTCAGCTTCTCTCTACCCAACCCTCGCTTCTGCCTCATCTTTTTCCTCATTTCTTCAAGAAAACCCCGACCTGCTTCTGCCATTGTTCTTCTCTCCCAAAGAAGGAAAGGTGAGCGCATCAATGGTGTTGATTCTGGCCAAGGCCCGGTCTTGCAACCCCGAGACTGATCCTATAACTCCCTCTCTTTTCTTCTTTTGGGTTTGTGATTATGGTTTCTTTTCTTTTATTTCTATTTGACAGTTTCTTGATGGACGCTGGAGCACCGGCCGAAGTGATGTCTATGGCTCCGGCCAAAACCGTCGAGGCTCATGGTACGAAGAAGCGCAAGCACCCCGCCGAGACTACCGCAGACAAGCTCAAAGCCATCGCCCTGTCCAAGCCCCCCTCTCCGGGATCCCTCATTAAGCAAGTCCAGGTAATATCTCTTCTTGACGATCTTTTTCTCGATCTTGATCGTGTTTTTTCATCTAACACGCAGTACTAGTACTAGTAGTACAACTTTCTGGGTGATCTTGCATGTGATTTTTGTGTGCCAAATGACGGTTCTAAATTCCTCTTTTGACCAAAACATGCGAGAGGTTGACACTGATTTCTTATAGATTACTTTCAACTACTCCCTCTGTCCCAAATTTCTTGTCTTAGATTTGTCTAGATACGGATGTATCTAATACTAAAATGTGACTTGATACATCCGTATCTAGACAAATCTAAGACAAGAATTTTGGGACGGAGGGAGTACTTTATGAACATCAATGCTACCTTTTAAGAGGGTATATTTGCCTCAGTAACTTGTGTTATGGATATTGCATGTAATCCCTCTGCTCTCATGCCTTTGAAGACATGTTCTAGTGTCTTTGTTCACTCATTTCTGTGCGTATATGTAGTCATATATGGAGTATAATATCGAAAATCATCTTATATTTCTGAACGGAGGTAGTAATAAAATATGGTTTCTGTTTGAATTAGAACCAGGTCCGCGGTGGAGATGAAGTTCTCAAAGTCATGCCGTGTGAACTGGAAGACCTGATGATGAGTTCTACTGCTGAACTATCCAGCTGTTGTGTCCTTGTCGCCACGTGTCCTGAACTAGTGTTTTCCTGTAGCATTGTTGTCAGGCGTGTTCTCGAGGCTGTACTTGACCACAACAATTTCCTGGCTGTGCCTTCGATTACGAAGGGTGTGGTTCTTGTAAAGCTTCCCAACAAATCTGATGCGGCCTGTCTTCATCATCATGTTTATGAGTGGAAAGACCACTCTGTTAGGTTCTCCAAGGTTGACAAGATGGTGATGGTGCATGTAGACATCTCACACGAAGTCCATGGCCTAGTCAGTTATGCGGGGTTCATCCCGTAGGTCGGTGGCAAAAAATAGTCTGCAGAGTTTAGTTAGTGCAACTTTGCTTGTCTGTAGTAAGTACTATTGTTCAGTACTTGATTTGTGTTTGTGAACCCTGTATTGTTTATTAGTACTGCCGCTTTTGGTGTGTGGTCAGTCCTGAGAACGGTCTATGTTAATGTCTGTCCACTCAATTCAGTCTGTATATTTTGAAGTATCCATATCATATTTTTTGTGAGGACGGTCTATCAATTATGGTTACACTCCAATATCTGTATGCATTGCAGGGTTTATCGCACCCACCAGGATTTCCAGCCCCATGGATGTTCGGTCCATATGATTTGTCACGACCTTTGGACTGTCCTGCTTGTGGGAGTAGGCGGGGCCCCTGCATGCCACGCGTAGTTGAACGATCAATCTTCTGTTTAGTACTTCAACATAGTGATTTCCTGGTAAGGATTCACTCGTGTCACATCAAGTAAATCTTATTGATTTTCTAATTTGATTAATGTCATGTTTTCTTTCTTTTCCTGCAATTTTACGATGCAGGTTTTGCCATGTGACATTCATCACAGAATAAACCGTTTGGTTTGCTCTACGATGGCTATTTTTGCAGGTTTCACTTCTTATGTCGTGTCAGTAACGAAGGCACTGTCCATCACTTATATTACTGGAAAAAATTGGATCAGTCTATTGTCTGAGTACAAGCTGAATCCCTATGATGAACTGCAGTTTGGTTTAACAAAAATGCCACAATTAGTCCTTCTCGCGTTTAAAAGAAATGAAGAAAAAGACTGGATCACGGTCACGGATCCTAGTCAAGTTAGAAAGCTGATCATAGCAGACCAGACACGATCGCCGCTGTCTCGCACAGATCGAGCACCGACAGTTGCTCTAGCACTGACAGCGGCAGCAGCTCAGTCTGATCCAGCTGAGGATTGGGCACCGACCGCGTCAGCGGATCAGTCTGATCTACCGGAGGATCGGGCATCGACACCGGCACCTGCTCCGACACCGGCACCAGCTCTACAAGGAGCACCATCTCCGGCAGCAGCAGCGGCTTCGGCACCTGCACCAACACTTGCACTTGCATCTGCTCCGGCCCGTGCAGTTGCACCGGCAACAGACTGGGCTGCAGTTCGCACTTCATATACCAAAGTCCTTACAAAAACCGACATGTCCACCTTCTTGGTAAGCATTGGCCGCCCAAGTGCTTCGTTCTTTTTTCTTTCCATGTTGTTTCACATGATTCACTGTGTTGATCTAACTGTTTGGGTATGTCTTCTTGTTTGCAAACAGAGAATTCCTAGAGCAACGAGGGAGTCGTTCAACAATCCGGGCGACCGCGGCCAAGTTTCTCTTACCATGCGCAGCCTTGGTGTGAATGAACCTGCTCAATATATCGTAAGTACAAAGGATGGTCGCATGATGATTGATGCTAAAGGATGGTCAAGGTTCAAATCTAAATCATATCTTGCGGTAGGGGATGATGTCAAAATCGAACTTTCTCGGCAAGGAGAGCTGGTCCAAATCAACTTTGAAATTCTTCAGTAGCAGCACGCAACTGCCTAACTGATCTATCCTCCGAGAGATTTTGATGTAATAATCTGGCATGGTGAAACAAGTGTCCTGTGTGTATAAGTAGTACGATAGTATTATTTATCACATGGTATATCGTTGATAGAATTGCAACTCTGATTGCTGGTTAGGAACTGTCGTTCGATTTCATTCCAACAGCTGCCGTGCTTTATTCAATTTTGTGTATTCGCCTTGCGACAGCATCTAAAACCAGCGCCGTACCGATCGCTTGCAATATGAAAAGCGCTGAGGTAGAACACATGGGCCCCCAAACATGCAGGGTCGGCCTGCGGCCCAAAGTCCAGAACCTGGTTTCGAGAAGCACTAGCTCAGTGCAGAAGTGGCGTCCTCCTCCTGCTGTGGGTTGGGCGAAGATGAATGTTGATGCTGCGTTATCTCGCAATGGTGAAAGGGGAGCCCTGGCAGTTGTGAGCCGGGATCATACAGGCTTCTTCCTTGGAGCATCGGCACTGGTGTGCGAAAGTGTTACTGATCCAGAGATCCTAGAGGCAATGGCATGTTGCGAGGGGCTATCTCTGGCTCTTGACTTAAACCTGCAACAAGTTCAGATTAGCACCGATTGTTCAGCAACAGTCAAGCATATCGGAGAGGCATACTTGGGGCCCAGCAAAGTTATTATGGACGAGATCAAGATGAAGAAGAATATGTTCCAAACCATGGAGATCATACATGAAAAACGCGAGTGTAATGTTGAAGCGCATGTGCTCGCAAAAGCTGCTACTTCTTTGCCCTGTGGACGCCATCTTTGGCTCACAGGAACCCCCGAAATTATTTGTATACCTATGACTGTTAATCTTCAATAAAGCAGCTTTTATCCCTCAAAAAAACATCTGAGTATTATATTCTCAGCTGAACCCCCATAATGCCCGTGCGTTGCAGAGGGAGTATTTTTCTCGGCAAGGTGAGCCTGTGATATAAAAGATTTGTATATTTCTTTACAGAGGGAGTATCTCTCTGTCAAAAAATATATTTATGTGTAACTAGTTACTCCTGTCTTTCTACTTCCTTTCGCTGATATGTGGGGCAACCGGCAACGGGGTCCACGTGCCATATGCACAAATTAGAGTGCACAACTTCACGGTAGACACACCCCGGTCGTAGCGCCGCAGTAATGCCCAATGAGCCGTCAAATCACAACCCCCCCTTTCCAGCTTTAGCAGTAAGCTGGACGGACGAAGCGGCAATATTTCACTGGGCCTGAATCCCTTTCTCCCTCGTCTGCTTGTTCAGAGAAAACCCCCTCTCGGCGATTGCATAGGGTTTTCTCATGGAGAACCAGGTACGAATTCTTCATCCATCCCCGATAAACCCAAGTCCCTTGGTCGCAGGTAATCCTAGGATGGCAGCCGCCGCCGTTGATGCATTTTTCTTCCTACTGAATCTAGTGTGTTTCATTTGCAGTGCCCAAAGTGCGAGTACCCTACAGGTTTCTGCGCCCTCGGCGAGACGCCACACTTGTTCCTTCTCATCCTAACACAACATTTTGAAACGCGCACAGTATGTTCCTAGAATCCTCTTTTCTATCCGGGAGGGTGGGGTTTTTTTGAACATGCTGTGTTCTCATATTATTTTTCCTGCAGTGTATTATTTGCTCTGCCAGAACACATGTACTCAAGATGCTCGGCCTTGCCATAACTGAATACACTAGTTTAATGGTCACAGTGAAGACAAGCCATGGATATAAGTTCCGAGTTGGGTTCATGAACCAAGAAGATCGCTGCTTTTTTTATGGCCGAACTTGGATAAACTTTCTCAAGTGTTACGGACTGAAAGTTGGCGCACGAATGTTGATGGAAATAGCAGAACCTGGTCTCATCTTCACTGCGATCTTCCACCCCGACGTCGTTCCAATTGTTCATCCATGTTAGTTTTGTATCTGGTTCTTGCTTGTTGCCTCGATTACTTCTTAATCCACCTATTCTGTCTAACTAATCACAATTTAACTTTAGAAGTAGCAACGAATCTCTCACGAAGATGCTACTTCTAACTAATATTTTCTTATAATTGGTGGCACGTGTAGGTTTTTTCAGAGTAAAGCAGTCTGCTCGTTTGTTACTCTGTAATAACTCGGCTGTTACTAATGGCACTGAAGTTGACTGGATCGACATCCACAAGTTCCTACACTTTATTGATCGTCTTGAGGTCCTTGTGGGGCGTTTCAATGGTGGAAGGCCACGTGGGATATGTGTGCCACTGCTGCACTCGTTGAACAGGTCCAACTGTGTCGAGAAACTTATGGTACGAGCTGTTTTCTGTTATATATGTTGTTCATAAACTATTGCTTATACACAGTTTTACAGCTGTGATCTTCTTGAAACAGGAACTGCCGAGTTCTATTGTTCCTATACAGATGCCTGACCATGGTCGGGTTAGACTTGCGCTTGGTCACAACATGATGTTTATGTCGACCTACTCAATTCCCCTTGGAGGTGAAAAGATACTTATTCATGGGTGGTCTCAAATAATGAAGGCCCGTCCATCTTGGAGAATAGGACAGAAGATTATGTTCATGCTTTTCCATGGCTCTAAAGCGAATATCCTGTTTATTGACCACGTTGCGAGATGAACCCGCTTTCAGAAAGTTGTGGATGCGCGGGGTGGCGCCTGGGCCTTCTCCTGGGGCTTGGCAGCCTCACCCTTTGTTAAATGTAGGCGAAGTAGCACTGTTCGAGGCATGCTTTGTACGGTTGAACCTGTATAAGTATTCATACTGCTTTCAGCTTTGGTTGTTAAGTGCCCCTGCTGGTCTTAGTTAAGGTTGTTAAGTACTAAAGTCTGTCGTGTTTCTTCAGTCTTGTCTTCCTCCAGCCGCCAAAACCAAACCAGCGCCGACGGGGCCGCCTGCTTCCACCTCCCATGGCTGGTTGCGCCTCAGCGCACACATCGCCGCCCCACCGTCTCCTAAATCGTTAATGCCGACGTCCTCCACGCGCTTTGGTGCGCTCGCCGCGGCGCCGCCCTCTCGCGTTGTCAACATGGTCAACAAACAACAGGAATCGGCAGAAGTACGTGGAGAGGATAATAGTAGGGGCCCACCACATCAGCGTATGGAAAAATAAAATGCTTCCTCCTAGTGTTTTCCTGACATCTGGGACCCACGACATTGGGAGCGTATATAGTCAATAGACAAGAGAACAGCACAAGATCAGCTGACACCTGGGACGTAGCTACTCGAGCAGTATTTTTTTTGTTTGGTATTGTTGAGACGGAGCAGGGTTTGAACTGGGCTGTGGCCCGTCTAGCCCAGGCTTATATTTTATGTTCACCATGTGACCAGCCCAGCTATTTTTTCTTTGTGAAAATGAGCCCAGTTTATTTTTTCTGAAGAATACCCAATCCAGGCCTACTTATTTTTCTACGCCCTGATGGGCTGCAACTCTTTCAAGACGCCTGCAAATCTTGAAAGTAATATGAAATGGGTTGTAAATATAAAAACAGATGACAAATTGGCAATTACTTTATAATTTCTGAATTTTATTACATTTTCAGATTCCTATTTCACTGGGCATTAACCTAATTTAAATATATCTTCAAAGTACTTTAAATCTGGCTGGACATTTCGGTATTAAAAATAGTTTGGAACCCACAGAAATATGCAAAATTGGCCCTGGCCAACCAAAAAACGACTGCAATAAATTGCATAAGAAGTTGCCATGAGCTATATATAAATTATTAAAAAAAGAGGGAGTGGTCTGACTTGTGGGCCTGTTTAGTTGATGCGTATGCAAGATTTTTTTAGTTATTATATACTTCAACAAACCATTCTAGCAGACATAACCGTTGGATGTCAATCCAACGGCCGTCGTGTTTCCTCAATCTCTGATCTTCTTGCTTCAGCCGCCAAAGCAGCGCCGGTGGGACCGCCTACTCCCACCTCCTGTGGCCGGTTGTGCTGCCGCGCAGGCCTCAGCGCCCCCTACTACTCCCACCGCTGGCCAGGGCATCCCTCTACTCACCCACACCCCCTGTTATTCTGTGGCGACGGTAGCCTCACACCACAGTCGAACCGGTGAACGCTCGTACTCCTCTCCGCGTGGGCATCCACTGTCGCATCTTCCCCGACTCCGCGCCGTCCCCTTCCTATGCCTCACCGTCGTCCACCGCCATGGTGCTCTCGGCGCAGCATGGTCAATGTGGTCAACGACCGACTTCCATCGGAAAAGTACTGTATGTGGAGAGGCTGACAGCTGGGTCCACGGCAGCCGCAAGGAAGTGCCTCCTTATTACACGCAAAATAATTATTCCTCCACCTAACAGCGGGGACCCACCAGACGGGTCACCAGTATTTTGCGAAAAATTGTTTCCCCCTGACTGCTGGGACCCACCGGACGGGCCACCATATTTCGCGAAAAAAACGTTCCCCCTGCTGTCAGCTCGGACCCATCGGAAGTGCCTCCTTATTACGCATAAAAAAATGAATACTCCCCCGCCTAGCTGGGACCCACCTTGGTGGGAGGCTGACTTGTGGGCCTACTAAGTTGACGAGGACGAAGGGCTTTGTCAACTTAGTCAATATGAACGATTCTAGCTCCAATGATCGTACGATGTCCATCCAAGGGCCGTAGTGCTTCTTCAACCTCTGGTCTTCTTGCTCCAGCCGCCCAAATCAGCGCCGGTCGTGCCGCATGCTCCTGCCTCCCGTGGTCGGTTGTGATGCCGCGGAGGCCTCACCGCCCCCTACTATTCCCACCGCTGGCTAGGCCCTGTGGCGACGGCAGCCTCACACCGCAGCCGAACCAGTGAACCCTCATACTCCTCTCCGCGCGGGCTTCCACTGCCGCGTCTTCCCCGGCTCCGCGTCGTCCCCTTTCTAGGCCTCGCCGTTGTCCACCGCTGTGGTGCTCTCGGCGCGGCATGGTCAATGTGGTCAACGACCGACTTCCATCAGAAGAGTACTGTGCGTGGAGACGCTGACAGCTGGGTCCACGGCTGCAGCAAGGAAGTGCCTCCTTATTACGCGCAAAATAATTATTCCTCCACCTGACAGCGGGGACCCACCGGACAGGGCACCGTGTTTCGCGAAAAAAACGTTTGCCCCTGACTGCTGAGACCCACTAGGTACATCTTCGCACGCAATGAAGTGCCTGACAGTCGGGACCCACCTGGTCGAAGCGTACGTAGCATTGTAATTCTGGTCCCGAACATGTACGTACATATATACTGGTCGATGTAGAGGCGCGCACGTGTCATAGTAGAGGCGCGCACGTAGCATGTACACGTACGTACAGCGGCCAGGGTGCAAGAAAGAAAATACGGCCACGTATGTGTACATACGGGCAGGGTCTCGAACGCCTACTCGCGCATACGTACGGCCAGGGCTCGTGTACATGGCTGGGTCAGAATGGAGAAACAGCGTCGTCGTCGTGTTCATGGGGAGGCAATGGGGGAGGCAACGGAATGTGTCGTGTTCATCGGGAGGGCTTGGACGGAACATGCGATGGAAACGAGGCCTGGCGTACCGCAGAACAGAGGAAACGGCCTTGTGTTCGACCGGCCATGTTCGAAACGGGATCCTGTTCATCGGGAGGGGTCTGGCGTACCGCAAAACAAAGGAAACGGACCTCCTACGGTCAAAACGGGGGTCCTGTTGATCGGGAGGGGTGTGGCGTACCGCAAAACGGACGAAACGGACTTGTGTTGGAGCGCTATGGTCGAAACGGGGGTCCTGTTCATTGGGAGGGGTGTGGCGTACCGCAAAACGGGACTCCACGGGATACTGTTCATCTCCACCGTTGACCCCCTCCAGCCTCCACGAGCTACTGCTCATCCACCGTCGACCTCCTCCAGCCTCCACCTGCGACTGTTCATCCACGGGCTCCTGTTCATCCGGCCTCCACGGCGCGCTACTCCACCGGCTACTGTTCAACCACCCCTCCACCGTCTACTGTTCATCCAGCCCTCCACACCACGGGGTCCTGTTCAACCACCCCTCCACGGGCACCCCTCCACCGTCTATTGTTCATCCAGCCCTCCACACCACGGGGTCATGTTCAACCACCCCTCCACCGTCTACTGTTCATCCAGCCCTCCACACCACGGGGTCCTGTTCATCCACCCCTCCACGGGCACCCCTCCACCGTCTACTGTTCATCCAGCCCTCCACCACACCACGGGGTCCTGTTCATCCAGAGGAAACGCCACCACTCACTGTTCATCCAACCCCCCCCCCCCCCCGCAACGCTCACTGTTCATCCCATCGATCGCTTCAGTTAGCAGCAGTAGCGAAGGAATCGCTCGATCGGGTTCAGTTAACAGCCATCGATCGATCGCTCGGGTTCAGTAACACATAGCCTGCAGTACAATCGCTCGGGTTCAGTTAGAGCCTAACGCTTCGCTCAGGTTCAGTTAGAGCCAACGCCTCGCACATAGGTGCGTACGTGTACGAGAGAAACGCGCATCGCTCGGCCCCCGACCTCCCACCGTAACCGGGAACTCCTCGAAATTTTCTTCCCCCTCGCTTCTACCATGGTTTTTTCCGTCATGGACGGCCCAAAGAATGTCATGCAGCTGCGTCTCCGGCCCGCCCAGGACGAAAAGCCCATTTTCTGTCATGATTTTTTGTCATAGAGGTAGGAGTCCACCACATCTATGATGATACCGGGTTTTGTCACAATTATCGTCATAGAAGTGTCATATGTATGACACAAAAAAATTATTTGGCCCAAAATGTCACGGATGTGTCTTTTTTTGGTAGTGAGGAAAAGAATCATTGAGTGGAGCTGAAGAAAAAAACAATATCAAATGACATAATGTTTTCTCAGTGTTGAAATTGGTGACGCTGATTTGTTTCCATCAGTGACTCCGAGATTATAGAATCACATAGGGTGCCCATCAGTAAGACCGAGTCACTCCCTGTCGGTTGTACCGATGAACTAAATGCAAGGAAACCTTGTATTTCGGTCTAGCCGATGGGCTTGGATCGGTGAGACCGAGTTCAACATAGAGCAAAAAAATTGTCAACTCAGCTCACTTGGCAAATGAAATCTCACAAGGATTTGCAAGGAATTATCATAATGATTTGCAATGAATTTACAATAGAATCACAGATGAAAAACAGAAACTTAAAAGAGATCCACATGAAGTTTTTTTGTTTTAGAGGGAGATACAAAGGCAAGAAAAACATGCAAATAAAAATCAACTAAGCAAGAATAACACTAGAGAACTTCATCTAGAAAAGGTCAGCGACAAAGTCACCTATGTTAGAGTATATTGACTGAGGGGTCAAGAGATAGCACTTGATCGTAGGCCATACTCATCGTTTAAGCTCAAAATGGTGCTACCATTTTTCTTTTAAGAATTTTGATGTATTCACATCTTGTTGAGTTTCTTTAGCTCATGTTTTGGAGTAAAGCTTCTCTAAGATGGAATGACATACCTTGGGTTATGGTGTGGATCTTGATCATGTAGTCGAACTTGTGTTGGATGCTCAAGGTTGATGTTGTCCATCAAGAGTTGGGAGCACCACTAGTAGTTGAAGTTCATCTTCCTACATGGGTTAGTCTTGCATGGAAGATCACTTGTGTATCCAAATTGACAATCATGAAATTTGACATGTAGAAAAAGGTCAAAGGATATGTTGAGTGAGTTCATGCTTCCTTATAATCAACAACCAAACTATAGGAACTTGATGATGTAGAAATTGCTTGGGATTGGAGTGACTTGCAATTTCCTAGACTGAGGCTCATCCAAGTACCTACACGGGTTAGATAACATGCAAGGGTACACGTGGATCCAAGACATGTGATCATCATCATAAGAGATATATCAAGGATTAGTCACAAAAAGGCTCATGCCTTGCATGTATCCAAATGTAATTTCTATTCCAAGTTTGAGGCATCAATGATATTCGATTCACCTCTCAAATGGAAAAATACTTTCTCATCAAGCGGTTTGGTGAATATATCCACCAACTACTTATCGGTACGAACATGCTTAAGATTGATTTCTCCTTTAGCAACATGATCCTGAATGGAATGATGACGAACTTCAACATGCTTAGTTCGAGAATGTTGCACGTGATTGTGAGATATCTTAATAGCACTCTCATTGTCACAAAGCAATGGAACATGTCTCACATGTATGCCATAATCCTTAAGAGTTTGGGTCATCCAAATTAATTGAGAACAACATGATCCGACGGCAATGTATTTTGTTTCGGCAGTGGATAAGGATACCGAGTTTTGTTTCTTGGAGGACCAAGACACAAGTATGACGCCCCAAGACCGGAGCTTCAGATGCCTTCCAGGGTTTCCGGGTTCCGTCGTGTGATTTGTTTGGTTCATTGCATTCATCCTTGCATCGTGTGCATTGCATCATGTCATCATGCCATCATGTCATTTCTTTTTCTTAACTCAACCAAATAAAATCGGATGGATCTTCGGTCCATTTAAATCGAGGGATATTCACATGGTGAAATTCTCTTTATAACATATCTCCCAATATGTGTAGGGAGCTATATTAAATATTCCATTTTCGGAATCACCCATGAACACACGTGCAATAATTCCCCATGTCTATTCCTCTTCGAGTTTGACCTTCAAACCTTGCCAATATCTCTCATCTCTTTTATCGAGGCTCCTCCTAAAACCTCAACATTTTTGGACACTTCTATAACCAAGCCCTAGTTCAAACCCATTTGAATTAAATTCAAATGTGTTTGAATGACATCTTTCAATCATGTCTCCCCTAATTTTCATGGACCGTGCACATTTTTACGAGTCCGTGAAAATTATCCCCGTGCCCAAACTCTTTCTCTAACCTTTCTTTCCTCCCCTTTTTCTTTCTCTTTATTTTTCTGTTTTGAAAAGGGTGAGAAGAGGAGTGAGAAGAGGCAGCCAGGCCGGCCATTTACCTCTAAGCCCATCAGCAAGCCCACCTGGGCCTCTCGCGCCGGCCCACCAGTTCCGCTGCTAACCTAACCCGATCCCCTCCTCCCTCTCGCTCCCACCAGCGCCGCCAGGAGCCCGAGACCCATCTCCCTCGCAGCGCCCCATCCGCTCGATCCCCGTGCTCCAACTGATTCCCTCGACCCTCTCCCTCTGGATCTCCTAGCGCCGCCAGCTCCTCCTCCACCTCGCCTCTCCACAAACCCTGCTGTTGCTTCTTCCAGCATCACAGGATGCGTCCAGGGGACCAATCCCCATGGCGCCGTTGTCTCAGGCCACGCCGTCGGCAGGATCCCACATGCCTCCACCCGGATCAGCCTGCGCGCCGTTCCCGCCGACCTCGACCTCCAAGGCCCCTTCCCTCGCGCCTCTTCCTCCTTCTCCTTCCCACCTCCACCTCTCATCTCTCTTGTTCTCTGTAACAGGAGCCCAACTCATGGTCGCTGAACCCCTGCCTCGACTCAGTTCTCATCGGAGACGCCGTCAAGCGCCCGGAGCAGCACGTCCCTCCATTCCCTGCGCCGCTGCATCGCCGGAGCAGAAGCTCCATCCGCCCGACCTCGGTCTCTAGCAGTTGCCGGCGAGCGAGCCGCTGCCGCGCCCGCCCGCCTCGTCGCGTTCCTGTCTGCCTATGTCTGCCTTGTTTTGTCTCTGTTAGGGCCTGCCTACTGTCGCTGTTGAGCTGCGGGACCTCGATGCCGAGTGCCACATAGTTGGATTCCTCATAGTCACCACCGAACCCGTTTGCATACTTTTGCTGTCGGATGCGCCAAGTCCAGCCGGTCCGGGACCACCTCAAGTTCGACCACTGCACGGATATGCCAAGTTCGTCTATAAACCACGAACAACTACCGTCGACGTTAAAAATGTACCACTACCGCCGCCCGAACGTCTACAAAACATGTACCGTCGACCCTCGAAGAACCGTGGACATCAAGATCCTTGCCGTGACTTCGAACATCTACTGAATGTGCATGACTACAAAATGGGTACCACTACCGTTGCCGAAGACCCATGTAACGGAACTGTCAAGTTCGACTACCGTCATGTGAACAACTACTTCCTCTACCATCGTCGAGTACCGCTACTTCCCACGACGATCATGAACGACTACACCGCTTGACCCGAACCGCTCCGAGAACACACGCTTCGAAGGTATAACCATCGAGATGACATCCGTGATCGAATGCTTGCGATGTTTGAGATGCTCATGTTCGAACCGTGTTCGAATTGTTGATGCACGTTGCCTCTCTTTTGCCTTGTTACTGTCGTCTCGTGGGACACCCGGAATCCGGGAGCATCCCACCATCTTTTGCACGCATCCGCACACTTCTCCTTTGCATCAATATCTCAATCAAGTTACCAGAATCGGAATGTTGCCGTGGCACCATTTCGTTATCGTCGCCGTGGCACCCCTTTTCTTTCCACCACGGTGACAAATGCTTCTTAATGCTCTTGTCAACTTTTAATAAAAATTGCATAAACTTGTTCATGTCATCCGCATCATGATAACAACAATTAAAATGTTTAAATTGTTGTTGCAATAAATTACTAATGCATATGGGGATTTACCGGATTCGTTATTTGTTATATCCGGCCCAATTTAAATTGTTTAGATGGTGTAGTTTTGTTATGCCTCACCTCTTGCCATGTTAATCAACATTTAATATTGTTGGGTACCTAAACGAGAGAGAACTAAATAATTATTGTGGTGTCCGTCAATATGCAACTCGTTGCATATTCAGCTCCACTTAATTTGTAGTTTTGTTTGTGCACTTTGCCATGCCATGCATATTTAAACCGGACATCCATCATACTTGGTTGTGCATCATGCCATGCTTATGTGGTGGTTTACCATGTTGTTTGCTTCTTTCCGGTGTTGCTTCTTCGGGTTGGTTCCGTTAACGTCGGGTTTGTGAGGACCCGTTCGACTACGCCCGTTTGTCTCCTTCGTGGACTCGTTCTTCTTCCTTGCGGGATTTCAGGCAAGATGACCATACCCTCGAAATCACTTCTATCTTTGCTTGCTAGTTGCTCGCTCTTTTGCTATGCCTATGCTGCGATACCTATCACTTGCTTATCATACCTCCCATATTGTTAAACCAAGCCTCTAACCCACCTTGTCCTAGCAAACCGTTGTTTGGCTTTGTTACCGCTTTGCTCGGCCCCTCTTATAGCGTTGTTAGTTGCAGGTGAAGATTGAAGTTTGTTCCTTGTTGGAACATGGAGATGTTGTTCCTTGTTGGAACATGTTTACTTGTTGGGATATCACAATATCTCTTATCTAATTAATGCATCTATATACTTGGTAAAGGGTGGAAGGCTCGGCCTTATGCCTGGTGTTTTGTTCCACTCTTGCCGCCCTAGTTTCCGTCATATCGGTGTTATGTTCCCGGATTTTGCGTTCCTTACGCGGTTGGGTTATAATGGGAACCCCTTGACAGTTCGCCTTGAATAAAACTCCTCCAGCAAGGCCCAACATTGGTTTTACCATTTGCCACCTAGCCTTTTTCTTTCCCTTGGGTCGGCCAGCCCAAGGGTCATCTTATTTTAACCCCCCTGGGCCAGTGCTTCTCTAAGTGTTGGTCCAACCCAGAGCACCGTGCGGGGCCGTCCCTTGGCAACTTGGGTTACGTTGGCTCCCGTATGCTTAGCTTATCCAGTGTGCCCTGAGAACGAGATATGTGTGGCTCCTATCGGGATTTGTCGGCACAGCGGGTGGTCTTGCTGGACTTGTTTTACCATTGTCGAGGATGTCTTGTAACCGGGATTCCGAGTCTGATCAGGTCATCCCGCTAGAAGGAATATCCTTCGTTGACCGTGAGAGCTTGTGATGGGCTAAGTTGGGACACCCCTGCAGGGATTTGAACTTTCGAAAGCCATGCCCGCGGTTATGGGCAGATGGGAATTTGTTAATGTCCGGTTGTAGAAAACCTGAAGTTGACCTTAATTAAAATACATCAACCGCGTGTGTAACCGTGATGGTCTCTTTCCGGCGGAGTCCGGGAAGTGAACACGGTGTTGGAGTTATGCTTGACGTAGGTTGTCCTAGGATCACTTCTTGATCATAGTTTCTCGACCGTGCTTTGCCTTCTCTTCTCGCTCTCATTTGCGTATGTTAGCCACCATATATGCTAGTCGCTTGCTGCAGCTCCACCTCATACTTTTACCTTACCCATAAGCTTAAATAGTCTTGATCGCGAGGGTGCGAGATTGCTGAGTCCCCGTGGCTCACAGATACTTCCAAAACCAGCTTGCAGGTGCCGTTGAACCGTGCAGATGACGCAACCAAGCTCAAGGAGGAGCTTGATGAAGATCTTGCCCTTTGTGTTGTTTCGTTCTAGTTGATCAGTAGTGGAGCCCAGTTGGGGTCGATCGGGGATCTGTGTAGCATTTGGGGTAGTCTTCTTATATTTTGGTTCCGTAGTCGGACCTTGATTGTATCTGGAATGTAATGCTTTAATTCATGTAATTGTGTGAAGTGGCGATTGTAAGCCAACTATGTATCTCTTTCCCTTATGTATTACATGGGTTGTGTGAAGATTACCTCACTTGTGACATTGCTTTCAATGCGGTTATGCCTCTAAGTCGTGCTTTGACATGTGGGAGATATAGCCGCATCGAGGGCGTTATAAGTTGGTATCAGAGCCTTCCCCGACCTTAGGAGCCCCACTGCTTGATCGAATTAGCTGATGTTGTTGAGTCTAGAAAAATGTTTTGAGTCATTAGGAATTATATATCGGAGAGTTTGGGAATTCTTTTTACTCCCCAGTCCCTTCATCGCTCTGGTAAGGCATCTTGACGTAGAGTTTTGACTCTTCTCTTCTCTAACTTTTCACTAAAAAAAATTTAGGATCACGCGGGTATTTTGGAATCGTCCCGATGGTTTTGTGACGAGAACATTGTTCTTGGTGCCTCCTGACATTTAGGGGTTGTGACAGTGTCCCGGGGAGTTGAGCTCCGAGGTGTTGTCGTCACAATTTTATCGTTGCAGTTCTGGAATACCTGAGTTTAGTTTCGCCGACATCGAAAATCTCTTTTATATAGTTGTTGGTGAGATAACCTCGATGCCACCCAGTACTGGGGTGGGAGTTAGGGAGTATTGCCATAACTCGTATAACGGATGCTTTTCGAAGGTTGAGGTAGACGATTTCCGAAGGTTTCTTGGTTATGTGTTGAAGGATGGATACAGCTGGATGTAGGATTTGTTAGTTTTGTGTGAGATATTATGCTTCCCCTGTATCCCCAACACCTGATTGCATAACCGGAAAATTTCGGGAGTTTATAAGTGGGAATTCAAGTAGCCCTTAGGATATCTTTCCGATGGATGTATGATATGAAATTGGGGTTCGACATCTAGTGGTCCGCCTATCCATGGTTGGTTTTACAGTGGTCTCGTTGTGTCTTAAAGAGTCCTTGGCTATGCCGACTCGGGGACGCTTCGTATGTCATGTGCACTGCCTTGTACATGATGGTGTTGTACGATCGAGCCCGTGTAGGCCCCACCACGAAAAATTCGGACGAAATCTCTATCATATGTTTATTCCGGGTTATTTTGCAAGCCAATCCTTGTTTTTCTTTGAGTTATGGTATTCGAGTTGCTTCAATGTCAAGTGTTGATTCCATACCTTTCCTAAACAGTGTTCTCATATTTCTATGTGAATACTAATCCTTCTCGATCATCGATTCTGTCATGTCAATCCTTTTTAACCGGTGTGCTTCTCTTCAAGTGGATCCGATCATTGCAACATCCGCAAGATCAAGTATCAGTTTTTCTCAACGGTGTTTGTTTCATCCATCCCCAAGTTGCCTTTGTTTTCCCGCCCACACACCCTTTTCTTCAAGGAATCTGATGTCTTAATCAAGTATCCTTTTATTCTTGTGAAGTCTCTCTATTTCTTTTCCGTCAATTCGGTGATTCTCATGAAGATTCTAACGGAGCTTCAAGTTCATCATTCTTCGTCCTCTTTTCTTCTCCGGTGTATTCAATTCAAGCTTTTGGTGTTGATCATATCGCTTAACTCATTTCAAATGTTTCCCATGCCGGTGCACCTTATTATCATTCCACTTCTCGCTATTCTTTTGGTCTGGAGTGCTGAAGATATCTCGAAAATTCGTGTTTCGACTCCGCTTTCATTCAAGCTCTTTCGAGGATGTTATCTCATTCAAGCCATTTAATTCAACCGGTGCAATCTCTCCTTTCAAGTAATCGTTCAACGGTGTATCTTTTGAGTGGGCCCTAACCCACAGGTCTTTTCCCAGGATCTTACCTGACTCTTCTTATTTTCCGGAGGTTCTCAAATTCTTTTCTAAAGTTAGACGTAAGAATGATTTATCATCAGTCAAATGTCTTTCTCCAAGATCTTTCAAATTATTTTCATATTTGGCTCAACCTTTCCATTCTTCATTCCGGTGTGCCTCAATAATTCTTGGTGTTGTTTCTCGTCGTCATTCTCAACATTTGAAGACCGAAGAAGAGTTTTACCTCCATATCTTATCCGTTTTCTCAGAGATTCGTGGTTCTAGTTCGAGTCCATCCTCTCATAATTGTTTTGATTGTGAGAATTATTTTCACCTATCCGAAGCAATTCAAGAGTCTTCTCAGTTTGATTATCCGGAGCCCATCATCTAAGATTTGTTCGTTCTCAGCTTTCAGCTCTTTTTCTCTAAATCTTACCGGTGCATCGCTCATATATTCTCTATTCAGTTCATGATCACTTTGTTCACTTGTATCTAAATACTCTCAAGTATCTTCATTCGTTTTCCAGTTCTACCCGGTGATTTGTGCCTTTGCTACTTTCATTTTCAATTCATACGGTGGTTCGTTCAAGATTTTTTCTTCTTTCTTATCATATCAATTTATTCGTTGTTTCAATCATACCGGTGGTTCGTTCAAGACCTTCTCAAGTTGGCGCTATATCTATCTTAATTCTTTCTACGAGAATAAGTAGTATGCCAAATCCATTGCTTGTCGTCAATTTAAATTGATGAAAGATAAGCATAATGTAATTCTTATTCTTGCTTCATCGAGTAAACTCAATTCCCTATTCTGGAGGCTCATCAAATTCCTGATTCAATTGTTTCATCTTCTCTTTTTCCCGGAGTTCCAAGTTCTTTCAATTACCTCGTCACAGAGATCCATCTAAATCATTACAAATTTTCACCTTGTGTTTTCAACTTCTTTTCCTTCCGTTTGATCATTCATTTGTTTACCGGAGTTCTTCATGGAGGCTCTACATGATGTTTCATCAAGGATTTATATTACTTCCTAAAGTGTTCATCGAGATTCTTTTCTAAGGAGCTCAAGCATTCTTCATCTTGTATCCGGAGTGCAATTCTTTCTACCTTATCATTAGAGGTGGTATTATGTCATTCTTGATAATTTGAGTTGATGTTTCATGATTCACATGTTATTAAGAATGGGGTATTTTAAATCCATCAATCTCTTCATTGGAGTATCTTGGGTTATATTTCACCTAAAGCTTTCCCTAAGGATTGTTGCTATTTATGGTGCTCTTAAAGGACCCAAATTCTTCTTTCATCCTTCCGGTGAAATAAGCTTTCTCGTCTCCTTGTTCATACCAAGAGTGGCAAGTTGTCACCTCATAATTTTGAGATGTCTTCTATAAGACCATATCAAGCTTATTCTTTTCGTTGTTGCTTTTTCAACAACTCCGTTCTAGCATTTGTGGTAAGCGTGCTTCCTCAAGATCTTGTTTTCCCTTCGTTCATTCCATTCCATTCTTACTTTTGTTACGGAGGCTTTGTGATGTTGCTCTCTTCAACCCATCTTTTCGTTTTGTCAGGATCGTGTTCTTTTCATGCCTATCCTTTTAACTGGAGTGTTGTACCCTTTTTGCTCAAGTTCTTTTCGCATTATCAAGCCTGACATCTCTTTTCAACCGGAGTGCTGTCTGAGATCTTTCTTACCCCTTTTCCATTCATTCAATAGTTCCGGAGGAAGTGTGTTGTGATTTCATCAAGTGTCTTCTCATCTTACTTCTTATTCAATTCTTCTTTTTCAACCGGAGTGCTGTCTGAATTTGTTCTTCCTTGTTCCTCTTCCCTACCGGAGTGCTTTCAACTTTGTTCTCCTTCGTTGCTTTCTTTCTTTCAATTGTTCAACCTCTCCAGGCTCGTGGTTTCACTCGTTTGTCAAAGAAGCAACTTAGTTTTACCTCTTCTCTTTCTCTTCCATTTTCCCTCCGGTGCCATTCTAGATCTCGGGACGAGATCCTCTTGTAGTGGTGGAGTGTTGTGACGCCCCAAGACCAAAGCTTCAGATGCCTTCCAGGGTTTTCGGGTTCCGTCGTGTGATTTGTTTGGTTCATTGCATTCATCCTTGCATCGTGTGCATTGCATCATGTCATCATGCCATCATGTCATTTCTTTTTCTTAACTCAACAAAATAAAATCGGATGGATCTTCGGTCCATTTAAATAGAGGGATATTCACATGGTGAAATTCTCTTTATAACATATCTCCCAATATGTGTAGGGAGCTATATTAAATATTCCATTTTCGGAATCACCCATGAACACACGTGCAATAATTCCCCATGTCTATTCCTCTTCGAGTTTGACCTTCAAACCTTGCCAATATCTCCCATCTCTTTTATCGAGGCTCCTCCTAAAACCTCAACATTTTTGGACACTTCTATAACCAAGCCCTAATTCAAACCCATTTGAATTAAATTCAAATGTGTTTGCATGACATCTTTCAATCATGTCTCCCCTAATTTTCATGGACCGTGCACATTTTTATGAGTCCGTGAAAATTATCCTCGTGCCCAAACTCTTTCTCTAACCTTTCTTTTCTCCCCTTTTTCTTTCTCTTTATTTTTCTGTTTTGAAAATGCTGAGAAGAGGAGTGAGAAGAGGGAGCCAGGCCGGCCATTTACCTCTAAGCCCATCAGCGAGCCCACCTGGGCCTCTCGCGCCGGCCCACTAGTTCCGCTGCTAACCTAACCCGATCCCCTCCGCCCTCTCGCTCCCACCAGTGCCACCAGGAGCCCGAGACCCATCTCCCTCGCAGCGCCCCATCCGCTCGATCCCCTGATCCAACCGATTCCCTCGACCCTCTCCCTCTGGTTCTCCTAGCGCCGCCAGCTCCTCCTCCACCTCGCCTCTCCACAAACCCCGCTGTTGCTTCTTCCAGCATCGCAGGATGCGTCCAGGGGACCAACCCCCATGGCGCCGTCGTCTCAGGCCACGCCGTCGACGGGATCCCGCATGCCTCCGCCCGGATCAGCCTGCGTGCCGTTCCCACCGACCTCGACCTCCAAGGCCCCTTCCCTCGCGCCTCTTCCTCCTTCTCCTTCCCACCTCCACCTCTCATCTCTCTTGTTCTATGTAACAGGAGCCCAACTCATGGTCGCCGAACCCCTGCCTCGACTCAGTTCTCACCGGAGACGCCGTCGAGCGCCCGGAGCAGCACGTCCCTCCATTCCCTGCGCCGCTGCATCGCCGGAGCAGAAGCTCCATCCGCCCGACCTCCATCTCCAGCAGTTGCCGGCGAGCGAGCCACTGCCGCGACCGCCCGCCTCGTCGCATTCCCCTCCGCCTATGTCCGCCTTGTTTCGTCTCTGTTAGGGCCTGCCTACTGTCGCTGTTGAGCTGCGGGACCTCGATGCCGAGTGCCACATAGTTGGATTCCTCATAGTCACCACTGAACCCGTTTGCATACTTTTGCTGTCGGATGCGCCAAGTCCAGCCGGTCCGGGACCACCTCAAGTTCGACCACTGCACGGATACGCCAAGTTCGTCTACGAACCGTGAACAACTACCGTCGACGTTAAACGTGTACCACTACCGCCGCCCGAACGTCTACAGAACATGTACCGTCGACCCTCGAAGAACCGTGGACGTCAAGATCCTTGCTGTGACTTCGAACATCTACGGAATGTGCACGACTACAAAATGGGTACCACTACCATTGCCGAAGACCCGTGTAACGGAACCGTCAAGTTCGACTACCGTCATGTGAACAACTACTTCCTCTACCATCGCCGAGTACCACTACTTCCCACAACGATCGTGAACGACTACACCGCTTGACCCAAACCGCTCCGAGAACACACGCTTCGAAGGTATAACCATCGAGACGACATCCGTGATCGAATGCTTGCGATGTTTGAGATTCTCATGTTCGAACCGTGTTCGAATTGTCGATGCACGTTGCCCCTCTTTTTCCTTGTTACCGTCGTCTTGTGGGACACCCGGAATCCGGGAGCGTCCCACCATCTTTTGCACGCATCCGCACACTTCTCCTTTGCATCGATATCTCAATTGAGTTACCAGAACCGGAATGTTGCCGTGGCACCGTTTCATTATCGTCGCCGTGGCACCCCTTTTCTTTCCACCACGGTGACAAATGCTTCTTAATGCTCTTGTCAACTTTTAACAAAAATTGCACAAATTTGTTCATGTCATCCGCATCATGATAACAACAATTAAAATGTTTAAATTGTTGTTGCAATAAATTACTAATGCGTATGGGGATTTACCGGATTCGTTATTTGTTATATCCGGCCCCATTTAAATTGTTTAGATGGTGTAGTTTTGTTATGCCTCACCTCTTGCCATGTTAATCAACATTTAATATTGTTGGGTACCTAAACGAGAGAGAACTAAATAATTATTGTGGTGTCCGTCAATATGCAACTCGTTGCATATTCAGCTCCACTTAATTTGTAGTTTTGTTTGTGCACTTTGCCATGCCATGCATATTTAAACCGGACATCCATCATACTTGGTTGTGCATCATGCCATGCTTATGTGGTGGTTGTTTACCATGTTGTTTGCTTCTTTCCGGTGTTGCTTCTTCGGGTTGGTTCCGTTAACGTCGGGTTTGTGAGGACCCGTTCGACTACGCCCGTTTGTCTCCTTCGTGGACTCGTTCTTCTTCCTTGCGGGATTTCAGGCAAGATGACCATACCCTCGAAATCACTTCTATCTTTGCTTGCTAGTTGCTCGCTCTTTTGCTATGCCTATGCTGCGATACCTATCACCTTCTTATCATGCCTCCCATATTGTTAAACCAAGCCTCTAACCCACCATGTCCTAGCAAACCGTTGTTTGGCTATGTTACCGCTTTGCTCAGCCCCTCTTATAGCGTTGTTAGTTGCAGGTGAAGATTGAAGTTTGTTCCTTGTTGGAACATGGAGATGTTGTTCCTTGTTGGAACATGTTTACTTGTTGGGATATCACAATATCTCTTATCTAATTAATGCATCTATATACTTGGTAAAGGGTGGAAGGCTCGGCCTTATGCCTGGTGTTTTGTTCCACTCTTGCCGCCCTAGTTTCCGTCATATCGGTGTTATGTTCCTGGATTTTGCGTTCCTTACGCGGTTGGGTTATAATGGGAACCCCTTGACAGTTCGCCTTGAATAAAACTCCTCCAGCAAGACCCAACATTGGTTTTACCATTTGCCACCTAGCCTTTTCTTTCCCTTGGGTCGGCCACCCCAAGGGTCATCTTATTTTAACCTCCCCCCCCCCCCGGGCCAGTGCTTCTGTAAGTGTTGGTCCAACCCAGAGCACTGTGCGGGGCCATCCCTTGGCAACTTGGGTTACGTTGGCTCCCGTACGCTTAGCTTATCCGGTGTGCCCTGAGAACGAGATATGTGCAGCTCCTATCGGGATTTGTCGGCACAGCGGGTGGTCTTGCTGGACTTGTTTTACCATTTTTCAAGGATGTCTTGTAACCGGGATTCCGAGTCTGATCGGGTCTTCCCGCTAGAAGGAATATCCTTCGTTGACCGTGAGAGCTTGTGATGGGCTAAGTTGGGACACCCCTGCAGGGATTTGAACTTTCAAAAGCCGTGCCTGCGGTTATGGGAAGATGGGAATTTGTTAATGTCCGGTTGTAGAAAACCTGAAGTTGACCTTAATTAAAATACATCAACCGCGTGTGTAACCGTGATGGTCGCTTTGCGGCGGAGTCCGGGAAGTGAACATAGTGTTGGAGTTATGCTTGACGTAGGTTGTCCTAGGATCACTTCTTGATCATAGTTTCTCGACCGTGCTTTGCCTTCTCTTCTCGCTCTCATTTGCGTATGTTAGCCACCATATATGCTAGTCGCTTGCTGCAGCTCCACCTCATACTTTTACCTTACCCATAAGCTTAAATAGTCTTGATCACGAGGGTGCGAGATTGCTGAGTCCCCGTGGCTCACAGATACTTCCAAACCCAGCTTGCAGGTGCCGTTGAACCGTGCAGATGACGCAACCAAGCTCAAGGAGGAGCTCGATGAAGATCTTGCCCTTTGTGTTGTTTCGTTCTAGTTGATCAGTAGTGGAGCCCAGTTGGGGTCAATCGGGGATCTGTGTAGCATTTGGGGTAGTCTTCTTATATTTTGGTTCCATAGTCGAACCTTGATTGTATCTGGATGATGTAATGCTTTAATTCATGTAATTGTGTGAAGTGGCGATTGTAAGCCAACTATGTATCTCTTTCCCTTATGTATTACATGGGTTGTGTGAAGATTACCTCACTTGCGACATTGCTTTCAATGCGGTTATGCCTCTAAGTCATGCTTCGACACATGGGAGATATAGCCGCATCGAGGGCGTTATAACAAGGGATCTACCAAGAAATTGACAAGTACCCGAAGTGGACTTCCTATCAACCTTGTCACCGGCATAGTCCGAATCGGAGTATGCAACAAGATCAAAAGATGACCTCTTAGGATACCAAATCCCAAAGTTTGGTGTATGAATTAAGTATCTCACTATGCTTTTCACGACCTTAAGATGACATTCTTTAGGGGCCGCTTGATATCATGCACACATGCACACACTTAGCATAATACCGGGACGGCATGCACATAGATATAACAATGAACCAATCATAGAATGGTAAACCTTTTGGTCAACCGGATTGCCATCCTTAGTCAAGTCAAGATGTCCGCTAGTAGGCATGGGTGTTTTCATACCTTTGCTTTCTTGCATGTTCAACTTCTTGAAAAGTTCCTTGGTATCCTTTGTTTATGAGACAAATTAGTTTGCTTGATTTGCAACCCAAGGAAAAATTTGAGTTCACTCATCATAGACATCTCAAACTTCTCTGACATTAGCATTCCAAATTTTTCACTAAAATGGGGGTTAGTAGAACCAAATATGATATCATCCACATAAATTTGGCGCACAAATAATTCACCATTAACCCTTTTAGTAAAAAAGCATAGAATCAATTTTCCTAATTTCAAAGCCTTTTTCAATAAGAAACTTAGTCAAGCATTTGTACCAAGCTCTAGGGGGCTATTTAAGACCATAAAGAGCTTTATGAAGTTTATAGACATGATTAGGTTTCTTGGGATTAACAAAACCGGGAGGTTGTTTAACATAAACATCCTCCTCAATTTCTCCATTTATAAAAGCACTTTTAATGTCCATTTGGTATAAAGTGATATCATGGTGATTGGCATAAGCAAGTAAGATGCGAATGGACTCAAATCTAGCAACGGGGGTAGATGTCTCACCATAGTCCATACATTCGACTTAAGTGTAGCCTTCAGCGACAAGACGGGCCTTGTTGCGTACAACTTGTCCTTCTTCATCTTTCTTATTCCGAAACACCCATTTTGTTCCAATGACACTGTGATCGTCGTTGGGATTTTCAACCAATGTCCACACATGAGTCCTCTTGAAATTGTGTAGCTCTTCATGCATAGCATTCACCCAATCCGGATCCTCAAGAGCTTCTTCCACCTTCATAGGTTCAACACTAGATATGAATGAGTAATGTTCACAAAAGTTAGCCAAATGAGTTTTAGAGTGAGTGATTATCCCGGTTCAAATATCATTGAAGATTTGTTCGACGGGGGGATCTCTTGAGACTCTTGCTCAAACTGGTGGAAGCTTTTGCTTGGGGTGGGGTGGAACATCCTCATCATCTACTCTTTCTTTTTCATTGTTGGTGGCATTGTCGTTCTCTTATGGAGGTGGGGAAGGATGTTGAGGTGGTTCATCTTGTTGTATTTCCTCATTTCCTTCGTCTTGACATGTTCCACTTGTGGATGCCTCCAAGTGAACTTGTGGTTCACCTTGATGTGAAGTTGAGGCTTCCACTTGAATGGATGAAGTACTCTCCTTCACCTCCGTTGGGCGAATCTTGCCAATGGAGAAGTCTTGGATTGCTTCCGAAGGATCTTTGTCTCCTACATCAATTGGCAATTGCTCTACTTACGAGCCGTTAGATTCATCAAACTTCACATCTACCATCTCTTCAACCTTTCGGGTGAAATTGTTGTAGACACGGTAAGTGTGAGAGTTTGAGCCATAATCGAATAGGAAACCTTCATGATATTTAGGAGCAAATTTTGAGCGACGATGTTTATCAAGAATGTAAAACTTTGAGCCAAATACTCGAAAGTATCCAACTTGGGGTTTGTTACCGGTGAGAAGCTCGTATGCCGTCTTGCCGAGAAGCTTGTAAAGATCTAGTCGATTCGTATCATGACAAGTTGACTCAACCGCTTCCGCCCAAAAGTGTCTTGGCATTTTGTATTTGTCAAGCATCTTCTTTGCCATCTCAATAACTGTCCAGTTCTTCCTCTCAACAACTCCATTTTGTTGAGGCATGTACGTAGCCGAGAACTCATGTGAAATCCCTTCTTCATCAAGAGAGGTATCCACATTGACGTTCTTGAACTCTATTCCATTGTCGCTTCGAACCTTCTTGGTCTTCACTTCAAATTGGTTTTGGGCCTTCTTAGTGAAGTTCTTGAAGATCTTTTGTACCTGCGATTTTTCATCAAGAAAGAACACCCACATAAATCTTGAGAAGTCGTCAACAATGACCAAACCGAATGAGTTACCACCGAGACTCTTGTAGGCGTTGGGACCAAAAAGATCCATATGAAGTAGCTCGAGCGGTCTTCTCGTGGTCATGATGTTCTTCACAGGATGACTTCCTCCAACTTGTTTTCCTGCTTGACAAGCACTACAGAGTCTATCCTTGTCAAATATGACATCTTTAACACCAAGGATATGATCACCTTTAATAAGCTTATCAAGATTTCGCATGCCCACATGACCTAACCTTATATGCCATAACCATACTTTAGAAGATTTAGCAATTAAGCAAGTATGAGGTTGGGCTCTCTTAGTGAAATCAAAAATGGATAGGTCACCTCTAAGAATACCGCTAAAGACCATATTATGATTATCTCTACGAAACACTTGGCAATCTACTTCAGTAAATAGAACATTATAACCAAAGTCGGCTAGTCTAGATACTAAAAGGAGATTGTAGCCAAGAGATTCAACGAGCATAAAATTTTGGATAGAGCTATCATTGGAAATGGTCACCTTACCAAGGCCAAGTACCTTACCCTTGGACTTATCTCCAAAAGTTACATACTTGCATGGGTCGTCATTTTTAGCAAGCTCATGGAACATGCCCTTATCTCAAGTCATATGATCAATACATCCACTATCAAGAATCCATTATTTCCCTTCGGCCATGTAACCATGAAGGTTAGCCATAAGACCAAAATGTCTCATAGACTCTTCAAGGTCAAAGTCACTATCTTCATCTTCATCATAATGGCCATGCTCAATATCATCATCCATGTGATCATCACCTAGGGCAAGTGATTCATTAGATTTATGACTATGACAATGTGCATGTTTATGAATTCTAGTAGTTTGTGAAATGATGCTACTAATGACTCCAACATTTCCTTTGGCACGCATAAGGTCACAGAGCTCAAATAGAAATTCATCAAACTTAGGATCACTAGGGTCCATATTTTAAAAAGCAATTGACTTTTGAAGTATCTCATCTAGATTTTTCAAGGAATAATTCGAAAAGCGTTCCTCAAGATATTTCCATATAGTATAAGCACATTCAAAGGTAGGCAAGCACATGAGAAGATTTCTAGGCAAATCTCTAATGATAAGATCAACGGTCCTAAGAGAGTGCGAACCATGTCAAAGATACTCATCGGGGGTAGGATGCAAATGATCAATAGGAGACACATAAGGGCTGGTAATATACTTGTTCAAATTATATTCATTGAAAATCTCAAGCATCTCACTCTTCCCATAACTATAGAATTCTTCGTCAAGCATAGGCACTCTACATCCAATACGAACGATCATAGACTCATCCATCTTCCTCCGATGGCGATTAAACCAAAGCAATGGAGACCAAAACCCTGATACCAATTGAGAGGATCGAGAAGAAGGGTCTAAAGGGGGTGATTAGACCCTTAACAGCAAAAGTAACAGTTTTTAGATTCTTCAAGTTAAGGTTGAGTTTTAGCACAAGTTTAAGCATTCACAATACATTTCAAGCAAGCATGATAAGAGTATATGTAGTGGAAAGAGTAAAGCATGCATTGCAAGCAAGTAAAGGGATGGGATTGGAGTTTGCAAACGTAATGAAGATGGAGATTTTTGGCGTGGTTCCGATAGGTGGTGCTATCGTACATCCACATTAATGGAGACTTCAACCCACGAAGGGTAACGGCTGTGCGAGTCCATGAAGGGCTCCACCCACGAAGGGTCCACGAAGAAGCAACCTTGTCTATCCCACCATGGCCATTGTCCACGAAGGACTTGCCTCACTCGGGTAGATCTTCACGAAGTAGGCGATCTCCTTGCCCTTACAAACTTCTTTGTTCAACTCCACATCTTGACGGAGGCTCCCAAGCGACACCTAACCAATCTAGGAGACACCACTCTCTAAAAGGCAATTGATGGTGTGTTGATGATGAACTCCTTGCTCTTGTGCTTCAAATGATAGTCTCCCCAACACGCAACTCTCTCTCACGGATTTGGATATGGTGGAAAGATGATTTGAGTGGAAAGCAACTTGGGGAAGGCTAGAAATCAAGATTCTTGTGGTAGGACTGGAATATCTTGATCTCAACACATGAGTAGGTGGTTCTCTCTCAAAAAATGTATGGTGGAAGTGTAGGCACGTTCTGATGGATCTCACATATGGAGAAGGGGGTGGAGGGGTATATATAGCCTCCACACAAAATTCAACCGTTACATACATTTGACCCATCTTGGTGAGACCAAATAGCTAAACTCGATGGGACCAATTAGTTCAAAATGTGAACATTATGAATCTCGGTGGGACCGACTAGAACAACTCGGTCAGACCGATGTGCTAGGGCTTTAGGGCAAACATCATCTCGATGGCACGATTGCATCAACTCGATGAGACCAAGTAGAGCAATAAGGCAACAGAGAGAATGTCAAGTCAACTCAGTGAGACCAATTGCATATCTCAGAGGGACCCAAATAAATGCAACAAGTCACAGAGCGTTGGCAAGGCCATCTCGGTGAGACCAAGACCCGTATCGACGAAACCAAATTGCTAGGGTTTCTGGCAGTGGCTACGTCATATGAACTCGGTGGCACCGGGTAGGAAATATCGGTGGAGCCGAGTTGGAGTTTAGGGTTTTGACATATTTGGATGGAGAAAGTGGTTGAGGGATTTGGAGAAATATCACTAAGCATTTGAGCAAGCAAGCCATTAAGAAACACCTCATCCCATTTTAATAGTATTGGCTTTCCTGTGGACTCAATGTGATCTTGGATCACTAAAATAGAAATGAAGAGTCTTGAGCTTTTGCCAATGCATGTCCTTAGCACCTTGAAGGGCGGGTTCCACATCCTCTTGTCCTTCCCACGCCATTGTTGAACTTGTCTGAAATACACTAGACAAATCCATTAGTCCAACACGAGATATGTTGAAATTAATTACTAAAATCACCCAGGGAGCACTTGTGCTTTCATATATCCCTAAAATTAGCCCCCAGATTGACTTGGATTTATCCATGTTAATCTTCAGAATGATGATAACTCTGGGTAATCTTTCAAGAAATTCTTGGCTCTTAAATTTGCATTGTGGCCGGGTCATATGTTGTCGGCTTATGGCACCTTAGCACTTGACACTTCTTGCTTCCTTATGACATGACATCATCGTCCTAGATTTTTGTAGTATGGGTGTGACATCACAATGAATCTTTTGGAGTATATCTATCAGGCCTGAAAATTGAGGCGTCCCTTCTTGAAAATTTACTACACTGTCTCTATTTTCGCATCTGCCTTTTCCCCTTCTCACGGCCTTATAAAAACGCACGAGGGATCCTAGATTCACTTTTACTGCTCTATCCTTGATACGTCTCCAATGTATCTATAATGTTTTATCGTTCCATGCTATTATATATCTGTTTTGGATGTTTTATATGCATAAATATGCTATTTTATATTATTTTGGGACTAACCTATTAACCTAGCGCCTAGTGCCAGTTGCTGTTTTTTCCTTGTTTTTGTCTTCTACACAAAATCAATACCAAATGGAGTCCAAACGGAACGAAACTTTTTGACGATTTTTCTTGGACAACAAGACACCTAGGAAGCTTCGAGAGGAGGCCAGAAGACCCACGAGGAGGCCACAAGCCCTAAGTGCGTGCCCCAGGGGGGGGCCTAGGCTTGTGGGCCCCTCTTGGCTCTCCTAACCCTAACTCCAGCACTATAAATTCCACCCCTTACGTCAGGGGGCACACCAAAAATACTTTTTCACCGCCGCAAGCTTCTGTCCACGTGAGATCCCATATAGGGGCCTTTTTCGGCACTCCGCCGGAGGGGGGTTGGATCACGAAGGACCTCTACACCAACCTTGCCGCCCTTCCAATGATGCGTGAGTAGTTTACCATGGACCTAATGGTCCATAGCTACTAGCTAGATCGATTCTTCTCTCTCTCTCTTTGACCTTCAATATAATGTTCTCCTCGATGTCCTTGGAGATCTATTCGATGGAATCTTCTTTTGCGGTACGTTTGTTGAGATCTGATGAATTGTGGATTTTAGATCAAATTTTCTATGAATATTATTTGAATCTTCCCTAAACTCTTTTATGCATGATTAAGATAGCTTTGTATTTCTCTCCGATCTATCAATTTGGTTTGGCCTACTAGATTGGTTTTTCTTGCAATGGGAGAGGTGCTTTGTGATGGGTTCAATCTTGAGCTGTCCTCACCCAGTGACGGTAGGGGTAGCGAGGCATGTATTGTATTTTTGCCATTAAGGATAAAAAGATGGGGGTTTTACCATATTGATTGGACCTATCCCTCTACATCATGTCATCTTGCTTAAGGCGTTACTCCGTTCTTATGAACTTAATGCTCTAGATGCATGTTGGATAGTGGTTGACGTGTGGAGTAATAGTATTAGACGCAAGCAGGAGTCGGTCTAGTTGTCACGGAAGTGATACCTATATTCATGATTGTTGCCTTAGATATCGTCATAACTTTGCACTTTTCTATCAATTGCTCAACAGTAATTTGTTTACCCGCCGTATGCTTTCTTCAAGAGAGAAGCCTTTAGTGAAACCTATGGCCCCCAGGTCTATTTTCCATCATATATTTTCAGATATATAAAACAAAAAACCCAAAAATACCTTGCTGCAATTTATTTTTATTTATTTTAGTTTGCCTTTTACTTATCTTTTATATCTATCTCTATTAGATCTCAATCTTGCAAGTGACCGTGAAGGGATTGACAGCCCCTTTTTCGTGTTGAGTGCGAGTGTTTGTTAGTTTATCTAGGTGCATATATTGGGGACTTGCTTGTGCCTCCTACTGGATTGATACCTTGGTTCTTAACTGAGGGAAATACTTATCTCTACTTTGCTGCATTAACCTTTCCTCTTCAAGGGAAAAATCAACGCAAGCTCAAGAAGTAGCAGGAAGAATTTCTGGCGCCATTGCCGGGGAGGTTCTACATCAAGCCAAGCAAGTACCTATCATAAACTCTCATCCCTTTCATTACATTATTTGACATTTGCCTCTCGTTTTCCTCTCCCCCACTTCTAAAATGTTTTCAAAAAACACAAAAATGTTTGCCTTTTTATTCGCCTTCTTTCTATTCGTCTTTTCGTTTGCTTTTTGTTTTCTTGTGTGCTAGATTGGTTACTTGCCATCATGTATCAACCCAAGAATCTTGATCTTTACTTTAGAAGGTTGGAAGAACTTGAAAACAATACAAAAAGCTTTATGTCTTTATAGTTTGAGCATAATAGTTTCTTTAGGAACGAACTTAAAGAACAAAAAACTATGATGGAATATATCAATAAAGAGCTTGATGATGTTACTAAGGAAATATTTGGCATTAAATCTCAATTTGCTCATATTCAAAATCTAGTAGGTCAATTTTCTGAGAAGCAAACCACTTTAGTAAATAAGATGGTTGCTAAACCTGAAGCTTTTAGTAATATAAAGATCTTAAAGTGATTGGTGTGAATCCTATTGAATCTTTGTTTTCTAATATAAAACTTGATAAATATGGGACTGGAGATGAGTGAACTTTAGCTAGAAGGCGTCCCAATAATTTGGAGGGTGAAGATCTTAATGAAAAAATTGATAGAAGTAGGATTGGAGAGGTCAAAACTTTAGGTAGCGATGAACCCACTCTTTTGGATTTCAAGGATTTTAATTATGATAATTGTTCTTTAATAGATTGTATTTCCTTGTTGTAATCCATGCTAAATTCACCTCATGCTTATAATCAAAATAAGGCTTTTACTAAACATATCGTCGATGCTATGATGAAATCGTTTGAAGAAAAGCTTGAGTTGGAAGTTTTAATCCCTAGAAAGCTTTATGATGAATGGAAACCTACTATTAAGATTAAAATTAAAGATTACTAGTGCAATGCTTTGTGTGAGTTGTGTGCTAGCGTTTCCACTATTCCCAAAACTTTATGTGATGTGCTAGTGAGGGAGTCCTGGAATAGGGGGTCTCCGGACAGTCGGACTATATCCTTTGGCCGGATTGTTGGACTATGAAGATACAAGATTGAAGACTTCGTCTTGTGTCTAGATGGGACTCTACTTGGCGTAGAAGGCAAGCTAGGCAATACGGATATGGATATCTCCTCCTTTGTAACCGGCCTTGTGTAACCCTAGCCTCGTCCGGTGTCTATATAAACCGGAGGGTTTTAGTCCGTAGGACAACATACAATCATACCATAGGCTAGCTTTTAGGGTTTAGCCTCTTCGATCTCGTGGTAGATCAACTCTTGTACTACTCGTATTATCAAGAATAAATCAAGCAGGACATAGGGTTTTACCTCCATTAAGAGGGCCCGAACCTGGGTAAAACATCATGTCCCCTGCCTCCTGTAACCATCCACCTTAGACACACAGTTCAGGACCCCCTACCCGAGATCCGCCGGTTTTGACACCGACATTGGTGCTTTCATTGAGAGTTCCTCTGTGTCATCGCCGTAAGGAAGGATGCCTCATCTCATCGTTAAAAACGACATTACCGCCGGGGGAGCCCTGGCTGTCGGCCAAACTCTCCGGCTAGGCAGTTTCGTCATGACTGCATGTTCGGTTGCTGCACCAACGATGACTTCTCGGGTCATCGAAAACAGCCTCCACGTCGGCTCAGAATTCGCCGAGCAGATGGATCCAATGGAGTTCTCTTCCCTAAACGAGCTCTTGGATCGCATCACTGCCCTGGGAGTCACTACGGACTATGATCGGATTGGGCTTAAACCCGATCAAAGGGAGATTAACTCTCCACCGGTCACCCATCATGTTGCGGTGGTGGAGGAACAATGCGGCGATTCTTCCTCTATCTTGAGGACTAACTATGTCCGAATTCCTGAGCTCTCCGAGCCGGATACCCGTTTACGGGAGGACATCGCCCAAACCCTGAACCTAGAGTCAGGCAGCGGGCCAGACTCATCAGGCAACATCCCGGAATCCGAACTTCCAAGATCGGAAACTCCTCGGCCCCTGGGTCTCAGATCGGGTAGGGATTTGGACTCAAACCACCCACCCACCCGGACATAAACAATCTTTCCCACATCAGGCAAGAGCCCCACAAAACAGTACATCATTATTGGGCCAGGTTCCTCCTTGTGATGAACAAGGTTAAGGACTGCCGCGAGGAAGACACAGTCTCACTTTTCTGCAATAATTGCATGGACAAGGGAATCCTTAACGCCTTAAGTCGCCGTGATATATCATGCTTCGCTGACTTGGCCCCATAGTACGAAAGTACTATGTGATGGAAAGCGCCTGGAAAACCGAAACAAAATTTTGGGATAATCCGACCAAGAATATACACCCAGTCCGAAGTAAAAGGGTGCACTATCATAAGACACTCGAGTCAGTTACAAAGAAACAAAAACCCTATACAGGGCATGGAACCGTATTGGAGTGATGGCTTAACGGACCCTGCAAAAATCATAGCACATCGGATACCATACCAACGCACAGCCTTAGAGCATGTTGGATACTCCGGCAGGTGGCCAAAAGCGGCGAGGATTTTCTTATCCCGAATGCCACAGAGCACCATCCTATTGATAACAATACAGTATTAACAGTTTTTGAAACCTTCGCATCAAATAATAGGCGCAAGCGAACACTCCGCAACCTCGCCAAAATCTGCCACGTAGCAGCAATGAATCCATGGAGTGACACGGCCATTACCTTCAACGCCAGTGACGAACCTAAATTCCGAACTGCTCGAGCACCAGCTGCACTGGTCCTTAGTCCAATTGTGGACGGCTTTCGACTCACCAAAGTACTCATGGACGGCGGCAGCGGAGTAAACCTCATCTATGAGGAAACTCTTCAGAAAATGGAAATAGACTGGAACCGCATTGAGCAAAGCAGCACAACCTTCAGAGGAATCATCCCCAGTAGGGAAGCACGCTGTGCTGGAAAAATCACACTAGGTGTGGTATTCGGCACGCTGGAGAACTATAGGTCCGAAGAAATTACATTCCAAGTGGCCCCGTTCAGCAGTGGATACCACGCCCTTTTAGGGCGGGAGGCGTTCACGATCTTCCAAGCCATACCCCATTACGGGTACATGAAGCTCAAAATGCCTGGACCCAACAGAATCATCACTCTCGCTAGTGATCCGGACACAACACTCCGCGCCGAAAACAAAACAGCCGCATTGGCCCTCGAGGCATTATCCGAAGCCTTTTCAGCTTAGGAATTAACCGCGCTATGCTCCACGGTGGACAGGGATGACGTAATACTTGACAAGAGATCCTAGTCCACCTCTTTTAAACCAGCGGATGAAATAGTCAAATTCCAAGTCCACCCAACGGACCCTACAAAAGCAGCCTCCATCGGGGCACAGTTAAACCCCGTAGTGGACGCCGCACTACGAGAGTTCCTGCGCGAGAATTGGGACATATTCATCTGGCACCCCTTAGACATTCCAGGAATCCCACGCAGGCTGGTTGAGCACAGCCTCAATATCCTAAAGGGATTCAAGCCGGTCAAGCGGGCTCTTTGGCGTGTCCAGAATTTTACCAGGACTTGGTCCAACGCTGCGCTGGTTGCCAGCTTTTTGCAAACCAAAGCCACATGCCACCCACCGCCCTCCAAACAATCCCCATTACCTAGCCTTTTGCGGTCTGGGGGCTTGACATGGTTGGACCCCTTAAAGGGGGAACCCATAAGAAAAAATACTTACTGGTCATGGTGGATAAATTCACCAAATGGATAGAGGCCAAACCTGTTAAAACAGTTGAATCCGGACCGGTGATAGACTTCATATCCGGGGTCGTACACCGTTATGGCGTCCCCCACAGCATCATCACTGACAATGGCACGAATTTCACGGCCGACGAGGTAAAACTCTGGTGCAGCAACATGGGCATCAAGCTCGATTACGCTTCCGTCTATCACCCACAAACCAACGACCAAGTTAAGCGAGCCAATGGTCTTATCATGAGCGGCATTAACCCCAGATTAGTGCGGTCCTTAACAGAGTCTAACATGCACTGGGTAGAGGAGCTCGACCCCGTACTCTGGGGGCTGCGGACCACGCCGAATCATAGTACCGGATATACACCCTTCTTTATGGTGTACGGCGCAGAGGCAGTCCTGCCTTGTGACATAATTCATGACTCACCTCGAGTGCGCATGTACGAAGAAAGAGAAGCCGAGCTCCATCGGCAGGATAGCTTGGACACCCTGGAGGAGGAACGCGACGTGGCAAAAGCCCGTTCCGCATTTTATCAGCAACAGGCTGGCAGATACCAAAGCAGAGAAGTACGGGCCAAAACTTATAACGTTGGCGAGTTAGTTCTACGCCTACCGGAGAAGAAAAAGTCCAAGCTCGAGCCCCAATGGGAAGGTCCCTTCATTATTGACCAAGTTCTGACCGGTGGAGCATACCGTCTGCGGATGCATCGAATAATCGACTTGAGCCAAACCCATGGAACGCAGCCAAGCTCCGAAGATTCTACGCCTAGCGCCGGACTATATGTTTGTCTCCTTCCTTTGTCCATTTTTTAAATATATATTATCTGTCTTTTTCTCTTTCTTTCTTTTATTCTTTCTCAAGGCCTTCAAGGGCCAACTTGTGCCTCGCTTGCACACCATAGATGCGCTAACCGCGCTCATTATACCTGGGGCTTCTTACACAGAAGATTAATTATCTCTTTGGGTTTTATGCCCACCACGTGTGTTATTCTTCTGCATGTACCTTTTCTTCGCCATTATATGCATCGATATGACTTAAGTTTTGGCCAAGCTGGGTTGCCTGGCTCTTGTATTTATGCCCTACGTTCCCGTTAATTCGGCTAGGGCATAAGGGGAGCACCTCTGCGATTGTTACTGCCGGGTCACCCGGATGTGTACCTCGGACTGGGTGAAGCCGAAAGCTAGCGTTCTTAAGGGAATATTCGGTCGGTGAACAAAAGATGATTTTTATTTATTTTCCATATGTGCCCCCAGATGTTTTTTCCTGCATTTTCTCTCGCAGTCCGGACATGCACTTTAGGGCATGCATACCCAGGGAAAGGAACCCTTAACAGAACTATTCTCCCTGGAAGATGTTTCTTACTACCCATGTAATATAACATAACTAGTTAGGCACTTGTCTGTTCAAGCACTAATGACCCCTACGCCTGGTCTCCACGCATACCCCGGTTCTTATATAACCGAGAGGGTATTCGGATACACTCCGGACTATCGGGTCCCGAGGTCGAAGCGAAAAGGTCTGCCATGACAAATGATATACAATCCGGCTAGAAGGCATTATACATGTCACTTTAATTACATATTCATGTAGACTGACTAAATTCCTCTTCTATACCATCCAACAGGTGGTCTAGCCTACAATCCTGTTGGGAATACTTTGAGGCCAATTTTACTTGCCCATAGACTAAGATAACGGGGATCTCTTTCCCGTCGGGCCCCACAGGTCCAACCTCGGCCATGTGATTCGGGTCAGTCTTGGTATACCGCGTCTTCACCATGGCCCGGGCCTCCCTGGCACCTTGACAGCAGGCTGATATCTTCCATAATCGGAAGCGCCGCCGTGCTCCCTTGAGCTTCTCCACAAGCTCTCCAACACCTTCTGGAAGGGAGACGGATGGCCACAAGGCCTGGGCAATTCCTTGCATCACCTGCCGAACTTGTTCGTGCAGTTGTGAGAGCTCGGATAGAAGATCACCCGCAGACCCGGGCATCTCCTCTGCGGGATGACCCGTCAGCATACCTGCAGACATAACTCTGTTAGTTCGCTTCTTCGCCAAACTCTTTTAAAGTTCGTTCAAGCACTTACTGAAAAAGTCGCGTTGAAGTCGCTTATTCTCCTTCTCGGAGTCCGCGAGCTGAGCTCGAACGTCTTTTAGTTCCACGCTCAGCCTGGTATTGGCGTCTTGGAGATTTTTTTCTCCCGCCTGACCACATTCAGCATGCACTCGCCAGCCTTTAGCTATCGTACGACATGCTGGTCCTTCGGATTCTCTCTGGAGTCATCTGCAACATCTATTGTTAGATCTGCGGCCATGCCGCACGCCATACGGTACCTATAGTTCTTTGAACAGAAAGGTTACCAGCGGGGGACTTTTATGTTCCTTTAATGTGGCAACAGCGGCCCGAAGTTGGGTCTTGCATTCCTCTAGCTCCTGAGACAGTCGAGTATTCTTCTCTATAAGAACCTGCACAAATAGTTGATCCTTAAATCAGTTCTGCTAACTGTTTTAAGTCTCGGGGGCTACTAATATATATAATCGTCAGATTTACTTACCCGTACATCCCTTACATACTGATCCGTGGCTCTGGCTAGACCATCTTGAGCAGCACGTAGGTACGCCTCTCCAGGATTGAAGGCGTCAAATGCCTCTGGTGAGAAACAAGCGTCACAGAGTACGGCCCGGCGACGCCTATGATTCATGGCGCTCTCCACTTCCGAATTTGTAGCGGACAATCTATCTGCATCCTATGTAGAGTTATTATCCGGCATCCGCCCTGTGCCGGCTTCCGCCTCTATGTCCGGCCCTGGAGCCCGACTGGTGGAAGCATGATCGGCAGCCTCACCGGACATATTCCGGCAAGCGTTTTTTCTGTTAAAGAAACATGGACGTCATTACCTTTCGAGAAAGATGAAAACCACGGAGCGGGGTTTCTTTCATACCTCTGCGTCGGCGTCTCCGTCCTGACCGCCTTCCTTTTCGGCCTGCCCGGCCTTGGTGCCTCTTGTGGGCGAGTTGCTGCGGGTTCGGCACGGCGTCCCGAATGCCTTCCCTGTAAAACACCATGTGTATATGGTAGGTGAAGTGTCTAAAAGGGGATCTTAGTTTTTGGAGTTGGGACTTTTGGTTTTTCTTACATGCGACACAGGAAGCAGTCCGGGATAGTCGGCCGTAATGGCCACCATGGTGTCATCGCAGCTTAATTGGTAGAACTACCGGTCTATCAGCTCCACGAATATGTCCGGATCTTCTTCGAGTTCGGGACCAAGGGCCCGATCAGGGTCCTCTGATTGTGGAGATGGGATGCTGACCTCCCTTATGGATCTTCGCAATTACTGCCGCAAAATGACAAGGTGAGTACCTACGACAAAGAATGCGGGAAGAATAGGAGTAAGGAGATGTAACTCACCCAGCTTGGAGGGTTGTAAATGGAAAATCCATCCCGTGGCTTAATGCGGATGAACTCCTCCTCTCCCTTGAACAATTCAGACAGAATTTTTGCTAACGCATCAGCATTGTACGGACCCTTGCACCCGCAACGGGTGGCGTCATCTTCCCCGTTAAAACACCACAAGGGGTGCCCTCGATATTGAAGTGGCTGCACTCCCCGCATAATGCATATTGACATAACCTCGATTTACTGTCAATCCTAATTGAGCCAGTGCTTTAATCCGGTTCATCAGGTAAAGGACTTCCCCGTTGTCTTCCGCCTGGGGGCTCCGTGGGCGCCAACTTAGGCGCTTCTTCAGAGGAGCATTGTTGAACTCAGGAAGACCCCGCTGAACAGGGTCCGGAAGGGGGACGCCCTCCATATAAAACCATTCCGAAGGCCAGTCTTCGGATGTCTTCTTTGGAGTACCGGACAGGTACCCGGTTTCGGCGATGCGCCATATTTCGGCTCCGCCCACTTGATAAAGTGACCCCTGCTGTGTGCGAGGGACGAGGCAAAATAACCTTTTCCATAGCTCAAAATGAGCCTCGCAGCCCAGGAACAACTCGCAGAGGGCAACATATCCGGCGATGTGTAAAATGGAAGCAGGGGTGAAATCATGCAGTTGGAGGCCACAAAACTCTAGGAGCCCGTGGAGGAACGGATGGATCGGAAATCCAAGTCCCCTCAATAAATAAGGGACAAGGCATACCCACTCCCCCGTAGAGGGGTTGGGGAAGCTCTCCACTTGCTCCCCGCCATTGTAGGTGGCGAGCCCGGCCCGGATGGGCACCATATACGCTGGAGGGAGAAATCCCTTGGTCTGCAGTTTGACTAATCAACTGTGTGGGACTGAACACCTCTCCTAATCATCGGGCTTAGGGATACGGTGGCGGGAGGAGGAGCTGCGGAGGTCAGCCATGCTGGAATGGATCTTTCCGAAGCACGCTCTGATGGATTCTCACTGGGGGAGGATGGTGTGGATCGGATCTAAGAATCCCCATCCCTTTAATAGACAATTTATTTATCTGGCTAGGGGGGCGAATGTAAAAACGCCTTGGCACCTCGCATTCATTCGACGCGTGGGAGATACCCCTAACTGGGAACAGAAGCCAAGAGGTTCAACATTTATGAAGCCGGACACTACTTTACAAACATTCGAAATCTGGAGAAGAACCCGCCTTGCAATGTCGAAGACAACACTGCGCACCGGACTCATCGTCATTGAAGCCTGGTTTGGGGCTACTGAGGGAGTCCTAGATTAGGGGGTCTCCGGACAGCCGGACTATATCCTTTGGTCGGACTGTTGGACTATGAAGATACAAGATTGAAGACTTTGTCTCGTGTCCGGATGGGACTCTACTTGGCGTGGAAGGCAAGCTAGGCAATACGGATATGGATATATCCTCCTTTGTAACCGACCTTGTGTAACCCTAGCCCCCTCCGGTATCTATATAAACCGGAGGGTTTTAGTCCGTAGGACAACATACAATCATACCATAGGCTAGCCTTTAGGGTTTAGCATGTTCGATCTCGTGGTAGATCAACTCTTGTACTACTCGTATTATCAAGAATAAATCAAGCAGGACGTAGGGTTTTACCTCCATTAAGAGGGCCCGAACCTGGGTAAAACATCGTGTCCCCTGCCTCCTGTTACCATCCACCTTAGACGCACAGTTCGGGACCCCCTACCCGAGATCCGCCGGTTTTGACACCGACAGCTAGGTTTCCATAAATTTCATGATTGTTCTTTGAATTTGCATCTAGCGGATTCCACTATTAAGAAAACTATGGGAAGGATTAATGATGTTCTTATTGTTGCAAATAGGAATTATGTGCCCGTAGATTTTATTGTGCTTCATATAGATTGCAATCCTACATGCCCTATTATACTTGGTAGACCTTTCCTAAGAATGATTGGTGCAATTATTTATATGAAAGAAGGAAACATTAGATTTCAATTTCCATTAAGGAAGGGGATGGAACACTTTCCATGAAAGAAAATTAAATTACCATATGAATCTATTATGAGGGCCACTTATGGATTTAATACCAAAGATGATAATACCTAGATCTATGCAATATGCCTAGCTAGGGGCGTTAAACAATAACGCTTGTTGGGAGGCAACCCAATTTTATTTTCTATTTTTTGTTTTTTCTTCTGTTCTTGAATAAATACAAAATATTACGTTTGTAATAATTGTGTTTTAGTGTTTTAATTACTGTTTGTGCCAAGTAAGACCTTTGGGATGGTCCATTGTGATAGTTGATTTGATTTTGCTGAAAAACAAAAACTTTTGTGCCCTGTAATAGAATTGATCTGAGATGCTGGAACATGATAAATTCTTGAGTGTTTTACACAAGATTGATATACAAATTGCCTCGATTGTCCAAATTTTTCAGGATTTTTGGAGTTACAGAAGTATACAAAATTTCTAGATTACTATAGATTGTTCTGTTTTTGACAGATTATGTTTTCTTTGTGTTGTCTGCTTATTTTTGATGAATATATGGGTAGTATTAGGGGGGTATGAACCATGGAGAAGTTGGAATACAGTAGATATAACACCAATATAAATTTAGAATGAGTTCACAACAGTACCTAAAGTGGTGATTTGCTTTATTATACTAACGGATCTTACGAGTTTTCTGTTGAGTTTCGTGTTGTAAAGTTTTCAAGTTTTGGCTAAAAATTTGATGGACTGTGGAATAAGGAGTGGCAAGAGCCTAAGCTTGGGGATGCCCAAGGCACCCCAAGGTAATATTCAAGGACAACCAATCATCTAAGCTTGGGGATGCCCCGGATGGCAGCCCCTCTTTCGTCTTCAATCCATCAATAAATTTACTTGAGGCTATATTTTTATTCACCACATGATGTGTTTTGCTTGGAGAGTCTTGTATTATATGAGTCTTTGCTTTTTAGTTTGCCACAATCATCCTTGCTGTACACACCTTTTGAGATGGACGCGCATTAATCTTGAATTTATTAGAATACTCTATGTGCTTCACTTATATCTTTTGAGCTAGGTAGTTGTTGTAGGGCTTCACTTATATTTTTTAGAGCACGGCGGTGGTTTTATTTTGTAGAAATTGATGAACTTTAATGCTTCACTTATATTATTTTGAGAGTCTTAAAACAATATGGAAATTTGCTTAGGTTATTAATTTGGTCCTAATATGATAGGTATCCAAGAGGGATATAATAAAAACTTTCATAAAGAGTTGAATATATGAGAAGTTTGATTCCTTGCATTTGTTTTGAGATATAAAGATGGTGATATTAGAGTCATGCTAGAGTGTAATTGCGTATTAGTAGAAATACTTGTGTTAAATTTTGTGATTTTCGAGGCATGCACGTATGGTCTATCGTTATGCGATGGAGTTAGAGCATGATTTATTATTGATTGTCATCCTTTGTGTGGAGGTCGGGAGCGCACGGTGGTTAACTCCTACCAACCTCTCCCTAGGAGCATGCGTATTAGTACTTTGCTTCGATGGCTAATAAATATTTGCAATAAGTATGTGAGTTCTTTATGACTAATTTTGAGTCCATGGATTATACGCACTCTCACCCTTCCACCATTGCTAGCCTCTCTAGTACCGCGCAACTTTCGCCAGTGCATTAAACCCACCATATACCCTTCCTCAAAACAGCCACCATACCTACCTATTATGGCATTTCCATAGCCATTCCAAGATATATTGCCATGCAACTTCCACCATTCCATTTATTATGACACGCACCATCATTGTCATATTGCTTTGCATGATCATGTAGTTGGCATAATATTTGTGGCTTGGCCACCGTTCATATTTTTTATACATGTCACACTAGATCATTGCATATCCCGGTACACCACCGGAGGCATTCATATAAAGTCATATCTTTGTTCTAGTATCGAGTTGTAATTCTTGAGTTGTAAGTAAATAAAAGTGTGATGATCATCATTATTAGAGCATTGTCCCATGTGAGGAAAGGATGATGGAGGCTATGATTCTCCCACAAGTCGAGATGAGGCTTCGGACTTAAAATAGCCAAAGAGCCCAATAAAAATATAAAAAGGGCCAAAAGCCTAAAAACAAAAAATGATAGAAAAAGAGAGAAGGGACAGTACTACTATCTTTTTCCACACTTGAGCTTCAAAAATAGCACCATTTTCTTCATGATAGAGAGTCTCCTATTTTATCACTTTCATATACTAGTGCGAATTTTTCATTATAGAACTTAGCTTGCATATTCCAATGATGGGCTTCCTCAAATTGCCCTAGGTCTTCGTGAGCAGGCAAGTTGGATGCACACCCACTTAGTTTTCTTTTGAGTTTTCATACACTTATAGCTCTAGTGCATCTGTTGCATGGCAATCCCTACTCACTTGCATCGATATCAATTGATGGTCATCTCCATAGCCCATTAATTTGCCTAGTTAATGTGAGGCTTTCTCCCCTTTTGTCTTCTCCTCACAACCTCCACCATATTCTATTCCACCTATAGTGTTATATCCATGGCTCACGCTCATGTATTGCGTGAAAGGTTAAAAAGCTTGAGAACATTAAATGTATGAACAATTGTTTGGCTTCTCATCAGGGTTGTGCATGATAAATATTTTGTGTGATGAAGATAGAGCATGACAAGACTTTATCATTTTGCAGGGATAACTTTCTTTAGCCATGATATTTTGAGAAGACATGATTGCTTTATTAGTATGCTTGAAGTATTATTATTTTTATGTCAATATTAAACTTTTGTTTTGAATCTTATGGATCTGAACATTCATGCCACCATAAGAAGAATTGCATTGATAAATATGTTAGGTAGCATTCCACATCAAAAATTCTGTTTTTATCATTTACCTACGCGAAGAGAGCATGAATTAAGCTTGGGATGCTTGATACATCTCCAATGTATCTATAATTTTTTATCATTCCATGCTATTTTATTATCTGTTTTGGATGTTTTATATGCATTAATATTATATTTTATATTATTTTGGGGACTAACCTGTTAACCTAGCGTCTGATGCCAGTTCTTGTTTTTTCCTTGCTTTTGTCTTTTACAGAAAATCAATACCAAATGGAATGAAACTTTTTGACGATTTTTCTTAGACAACAAGACACCTAGGAAGCTTAGGGAGGAGGCCAGAAGACCCACGAGGAGGCCACAAGCCCTAGGGGCGCGGGCACGCCCCTAGGCTTGTGGGCCCCTCGTGACTCTCCTAACCCTAACTCCAGCACTATAAATTCCCAAATATTCCCCTTATGTCAGGGGGCACACCAAAAATAATTTTCCACCGCCGCAAGCTTCTGTTCTCGTGAGATCCCATCTTGGGGCCTTTTACGGCACTCCGCCGGAGGGGGGGTTCGATCACGAAGGGCCTCTACACCAACCTTGGTGCCCTTTCGATGATGTGTGAGTAGTTTACCACGGGCATAAGGGTCCATAACTACTAGCTAAATGGCTTATTCTCTCTCTTTGATCTTCAATACAATGTTCTCCTCGGTGTTTTTGGAGATCTATTCGATGGAATCTTGTTTTGCGGTGCGTTTGTTGAGATCCGATGAATTGTGACTTCTGATCAGATTATCTATGAATATTATTTGATTTTTTTATGAACTCTTTTATGCATGATTAAGATAGCTTTGTATTTCTCTATGATCTATCAATTTGGTTTGGCCTACTAGATTGGTTTTTCTTGCAATGGGAGAGGTGCTTTGTGATGGGTTCAATCTTGCGGTGTCCTCACCCAGTGACAGTAGGGGTAGTGAGGCACGTATTGTATTGTTGCCATTAAGGATAAAAAGATGGGTTTTTTACCATATTGATTGGATCTATCCCTCTACATCATGTCATCTTGCTTAAGGTGTTACTCCATTCTTATGAACTTAATACTCTAGATGCATGCTGGACAGCAGTCGATATGTGGAGTAATACTATTAGATATAGGCAGGAGTCGGTCTACTTGTCACGGACATGATGCCTATATTCATGATCATTTCCTTAGACATCGTCATAACTTTGCACTTTTCTATCAATTGCTCATCAATAATTTGTTTACCTGTCGTATGCTTTCTTTAAGAGAGAAGCCACTAGTGAAACCTATGGCCCCGGGGTCTATTTTCTACCATATATTTTCAGATCTATAAAAAAACCAAAAATACCTTGCTGCAATTTATTTATATTTATTTTATTTTTCCTTTTACTTATCTTTTATATCTATCTCTATTAGATCACACTCTTGCAAGTGACCTTGAAGGGATTGACAACCCCTTTTTCACGTTGAGTGCAAGTGTTTGTCAGTTTGTGCAGTTGCATATATTGGGGACTTGCTTGTGCCTCCTAATCGATTGATACCTTGGTTCTTAACTTAGGGAAATACTTATCTCTACTTTGCTGCATCATCCTTTCTTCAAGGGAAAAATCAATGAAAGCTCAAGAAGTAGCAATCCTTCGGTCGTCTTCTTCCTCGCGCCCGAGCTCCGTCGCACCCAAAGCCACGCCGCATCACTTCAGGTTCGACGACCATCTCGTCTACGACCTCGGCGTCACCAGAGCTCGCCGAAAAACTCCGGCCACTCTCCGCTGCAACTAGGTATGCTCAGATCTTCCTCATTAGATTTGTAGCATTCATCCTCTTGTGTAGTTCGTCGTAGTTCATCGGTGCTTACCACCATTCTTAGCCGATCTAGATTCCTTTTAGCAAACTGTGAAAGTGCTCTAGTTGCGGCCTCACCGCCATTTTCGCATCTGAAATCTCCATATTGCTCTCGAACCCCACTGATGGACAAGTTCATACTTCCATTTCTTGTTTTAGGTCTAGTAAATATTTCCTTTTCGAACTATTTTGTAAATCTGTAATTGTAACTGCTTTATCAGAATCTTGTTTATAGCCAACACTTAGTAGAAAAACCCACGAGGCATTCGAATAGCTAGAGTTGGCTTTATGATTTGTTGGCTCATCATTACTTGTTGTAACTCACTAAAACTTGATGGCCAGTTTGAATGGATATAACTGCCCTTTGCCTTGCCGACTTATCACTTTGAGAAGCTTGGCGACTTACCGCTTATGGCCATATGTGTCAGCTCATTCCTGATTGTAGCAGTCTCATTATTTTACCGACTTATAACTTGAATAAACCTGGCGATTTATTGCTTATGACTATAAGATGCCTGTTTATCATCATTGTTTCATTTCACAGTTTCAACTTTAGGCGACTCATCATGGCAAAAACTGATAAGGCTTGCAACTGGGTCAGATCCCAAGTTTCTACCCTTGTGCTTGCCGACCTCGTGGGACAAGGCCTATTGCCAGCTCAAGAAATAATCAGCTGGCAGGCACCTGATGAAGAGAGTTCTCCCCATCCCGACCAAGGAGAAATCATTGTTTTCACATATCATCTCCAAAGGGGCTTCTCACCACCCGGGTCAAAATTCTTCCGGGATTCCTCAATTTCTTTGATCTCTGCCCTTGGGATATTGGTCCAAACTCAATGACCAATCTTTGCCAATTTCAACTTTTCTGTGAAGTCTATCTTCATATGGAGCCAATTGTCCCTCTCTTACGGGAATTTTTCTACATCAACCACCAGACCGAGTTCACAGATAGTCCTAGTATAGAACTTGGTGGGATTTCCATTCAGAGGCGAAAAACAATCCTTTCTCCAAAGGCCGGGCTAGCGAGTCATCCGAAGGGATGGAACAGAACTTGGTTCTACTGCAAGAACACCGCCTCTTGAAGGCGAAAACCCCTTGCCGGTTTACAGATTGGACTGGGTCAACGCAATGGTGGCCTTTCTGGATTGACCGTCTGATGAAGAGTGACAACAAGTCGCGCCTGTATATTCAAAACTGAGGGCCTTGATAGCCAATGGGCTCACCGGGATTGACTTGACCTGGTGCTGGATAAGCTGGCGCATCCAGCCCCTTAGCCTGAGAGGTGATTTGATGTGTAACTATACCGGTGAGCCGGCGGATGCGCGACGATTCAGTCAAGTTAACTTGTATGTTGGTGAAATCAACAAGGCTACGAAGAAGTTGCTAGGAGAGCCCCAGGAAAAATGTAACAAGACTGGGCTGGCTCCCTTCTGCATAACAAATCCTCTGCCTCCAGTATGTATCCTTGCACTTTCTTATTCATTCTATGTTTGACTTGTTCATCTCAATCTTAATTTCCGACTTATCATGTATGCAGGTAGACGACAAGTTTTGGAAAAAGAAGAAACCTCGCAAGTCTACCCCTGCCCTAGTTCCTCAAGAGAATGAGCCGGTCAATGCAGATGAGCTAGTCGGTGAAAATGAGCCGGAGGCAGAACTTGACTCGCTTAGCCTTCTTTTTATTCAATTGGCTGACGCCCCTTCTTCTCAGGATAATGCTGAGGCTAGTCGAGCCGGCCATGATGAGGTAATTTCAAATGTAAAGCCTTGAGCTTTTGCCAATCTTTGTCCTTATCATTTTCAGGGGTCTACATCTCTATTCCATACCATGCCAAACATTGAACATCCTGAAATATTTATCTTGAATGGATATTAGTTCAATGAGATATATATTGTTATGAATTACCAAAACCATCCGGGGATTGGTTGCGCTTTCAGCCTCTTGCGGATGCAAATCTGTATCTTCACACGAAGCAACTCTGTGCCTCCCGTGGAAGCAAAAAAATACATGTGTCTTTTCTTTTCAAAGAAACACAACTATGCCGCTCGTGGAAGCAAAAGAAAACACGTTTATTTCAAGCAAAAAAGAATCAATTTTTTTCTTCAAAATCTAGGAAAAACCAAAATACGAAAGAACACGGAAAAAATCATCTAAACCCCAAAAATGCATATGAAAACAAAGAAAAAACCATTCCGATGGAGAGCCCAACACGCGACACGTGACGGTGGCTGAGAGCACGCCAAATGACATGCTCTTACCACCAAAAGTGACCATTGCGAGGCTCCTGCAAGGGGTACACTTATTAGTTGCTCTCGCTTCTAGCTTTTTTTTTAAATAGAGGCATAGGCACGCCCGGGAAGGCGGCCGAGCGAGGGCACAGGCTGGGCCGTGGCCCACGAGCTATCTAGCAAGCGCTACAGGGGCATCTTGGCGCAGTGGGCGAAGAGCTCCCGAATTGGAAAGGAAGGGACAGGGCAGGCTGGGCGCTGGCCCATGAAGTAATTGAGCAAGCGAGGAGCCGGGCCCATCCCACGGAGAGCGATGTATTAGTGTGTATACCAAACTCTCAAAAAAATTGTGTACACCATTTTCTCAACCACAAAAAAAGTGTGTAGACCATTTGCTTTATAAAGAATTTGTCTAACAAAAATGCTATAGAAGGAATCAGTCTGTGTAGTGTGCACCACCCCTTAAAAAGAGTTCAATCATCACAAGCCCGAGAATTTAGGTGTAGTGGGGGTTTAATGATAAGAGTAAGACAACAGAAGTAATTGGAAAGGACAGCGCAATCTCTACTCCTAATATCTCAGTTGGTAGGTCGCATTCCGGGTTTAACTTTCGTCCCACCTCACCCGGTTTTTTTGGTACCTGCTCCCACCTCCCGCTCAGCCGCGATGAACCAAGAAAAACCCTCAGGGCCGAGTCCCACATCCGCCCCCACGCGCCTAACCTCCCTTCACACCCATCTGACACGAACAAACCGGCGAAAATTAACCAGCGAGAAAAACCCGGCGAAAATTAACCAGCGAAAATAAATCACAAACCAATCCCCCGCACGTACGAGCGAGGTCTCGTGCCCTCGAGCGAGAAACAGACGACCGAGTCTGTGCCCTCATTCGCCCGCCGCCGCTCTTCATCCCTTCACCGCCGCCGCTCCATCCCTTCGCCGCCGCCCTGGCACTGATCCGCCGCTGGTCTCCACTGATCCGGCCTCCACTGATCCGGTGCATGTCCAGTTGAGGACCCTCAGCCGAACGCTTCCAGGATCCGGCGCCGATCCCTTTCAGGACCCGTCGCCGAAGATGTCCAGGATCCGTCTATCCCTTTCACCAGCCGCCGCCGGAGGCGTCCAGGATCCCGCGCCAGAGACACTCACATCCAGGTATCACATTTCAAACAGCCATATCATGAACTGATAAGAAATTAGGTATAATGTTACAGCCATCACATTTCATACACCCACCGCCAGTTCCATACTGCAAAGTAATACCAGTTCCATATGCATCACATCACACTGCACCTTCTATGTAGAATATGAAGATCTTGCAAGCTATCAGCCAACCAAAACTGCAAAGTAAAACAACAGCACGTAAGGTTCAGAATAAGTAAAACAGCTAATCTTTTTGCATTTTTCAACCATAACCGAAATAACAAATTGACCAAACATAATAAGTGAAGCAAACGTACAGAGAGCATAGCATGATTTCGTGAAGCAATGGTTTAGCTATAGTGTCAACCAGGAAAGCAAATAGATGCACTATGCATTTTGGATCAATGAGACATTTGGAACCATGCGACGGCTGCACCTTCTATGTAGAAGCAATTAGGATAATCTGAAGATCTCACAAGCCTCCAGCCTAGCAAAACATATCTCTGACAAAACTGCAAACCATAAGGTTCAGCACGTGCTGTTCAGAACAAGTTCACACGGAAACACAATAAACAGGACACTAATCTTTTTACATTTTTCAACCATAACCGAATTATCAAACTAAGACAACAAAATAAGTGAAGCAAATGTACAGAGAGAATAGCAGGATTTTGTGAAAAGATGGTTTAGCTATAGTGTCGACCAGGAAAGTTTTTCGCCGAACAATAAGATGCACTATGCATTTTGGATCAATTGTTTATAATAAAGCAATTGCGCTTAGTTCAAGGTAGAAGCAAAAAGATACACTAAACCAGAAAAGTAACTTGTTCCATGATAGTTAAAATGAAACCAGAAAAGTAACCTGTTCCATTATAGTTAAAATTAAAATTGGAGCATGCAAATTATATGGCTTTCACAGATCTGAAGAAAAGGTTTAGTTAAAATGAAGGGAGCAAAGGATTGCCAGAATTATAATGGAAGATGGATGCATGATAAACATTTAAACAACAGTTTGTAGGCCAAAATAAGTAATAATCCAGTGAGTGCGTGCATTGATGACACATACAAAACATCTAATCTAAGGTTGATTGCGTTAATTACCTATATTTTTATTGGCTGCAAAAGTTACAACTTACTAATCTAAGGTTGTAATGCATGCAGTTTACTGTCTATGCATTGTCGAAGACACAAACCAAGAACATCGTATGAAAAAGAGAGGACCAAACAAGTGAAACATTGCATTACAGATTTCAGAACTGCAGAAAACAAGATGAATTTGTTTATAATAGTCTCATCATCTTATGTCTATGGGAGCATAGATGGAGCTATATGCCTTGACCAATTTCCTAATAACACAATTTTCCCGAGTATTATAGCATCACGGTTAACAAAAGTGATGTCTGCACTCGGCTCTAGAACAAACAAATTTCATAATAGGTGTTCTACTCAGCAAGGAAACTGATTTCAGAAACCAGAATTTCCATGTTGACAATATATGTGGTCAGGCATCAAAACAGTTTGAAAGTTAGTGCATTCTTTATCCTTAATCATACATGCCGACCGGTCTATTTTCTTGTTCCTAGATTTCCTAGCTAAATGTGTATAGTTCCTTTCTGTCAGCTAAACGTCAATATGTTGGATGATGTTGTGGAGAGGGCCACCGAGAGGGGGTTTGCATTTCCAAAGTCAAAGGTTGCCATCGCCTTGACCTGCCTGGACCTCCTGACCTTTCACAACGCTCAAACAGGAAACACATGTTGGAGGAGGAGACCACAGGCTAATTGTAAGCATCAACTATTTGTTAGCTATCAATCTTGTCCTTTGAGCATCTATACCTTATTTCCTAAACCATTATGCATGAGCTTTGCAGGATGATTTGGATCAGTGAATCAGAGGATGACATGAACAGGTATTTCCATTCGATCATACCCAAAATGATAACGTATACCCTCACTTAACATGCATGTGCTTGTGTGGAGTGCCTGCAAAATTAATAGCTCAAGTCTCTCAACATGCAGATGTGGAGAGGCTTCTCCTAGCGTCATTGCAACTATGATGTGCATTTCCTTGCTTTCGGCTCTGATCAAGTTTGTAGCGTCTGGGAACGTGCATATGAAAATCCACACGTAATAGTATTGTAATGCGATTTGGCTGCTATATTTTTTTCACACTAGTTTCTAAAGATGTTCAAGTTATCTCATATAATATATCGAATTATAATGGATAAGTTAAGTGTACATACTGATTTGAAGATCCTTTTGCTGTCATACACATATTACTGCAGGACCATAGCGGACCATTGCAATGCGGCAAATCAAATCTCAATACTCGGCACTCTTCTATGTGGATCAGTAAGCTGTGTATCTACTTTCACTTTTAAATTGTGTGTTGAACACACTTGATTCACTTTGTGCCTGTTATTTTAATCTTGCTAAGTGCATACAGAAAAAATTCTACTTGCCCCTTGTCATGCACAAAATCGAATAAACATTGCAAATTACTTTACGCGAATCTGATCCTGTAGTTAAATATTATTTGGTCTAAGAAATGAGATGAAGTTTGTCCCTAGAATATATAATGGACAGAAAACAAAACCCAAAATGTGGCAATTCAAACACCCAAAATAAATTACTTGCATACCTTATTGAGATGATTTTTTTGAAGTTTATGCGTTTACCAGCTTGGTGAATGATTCACTTGAGCTCATGGTACTTGTTTCACTTCTCACTCCAACTGACTTCTTACTCCTGAAAGCAAACATAATTGAAGGTCAAATAGTATACACAGGAATAAACACATCATTCATCTACTTTATATTTCCTAGATTCAGTGTAGTACAAAGGTATAACCGAAAAAAGTAAATGTGCCGAGTCAAGAAAAAATGCAGATAAAGAGAATAGTAAAAGACAGAGCTCGCCTAAGAAGTAAGACTGCTTATGAATGTGAGTTGTGACAGAAGAAAAGCAGGTAGGTATGCAGGGGTGATTTATTACAGGTGAATAACCACATGATGAAGAATATATTTTAGTAGAGATGAAGAATGCCTACATCTGTAGTATCAGTCCTTTATTTTATCCATTTTAGTAGGGATCTCTACTCCTAATGTCTCAGTTGGTAGTCTCCGCGGTTAATTTTTGTCCCACCTATCATGGTTTTTTTTCATCCCTCATCCCACCTCACTGTTAGCCGCGTCAAACCAAAAAAAACACGTCCCGATGCCCCCATGCAGTACAGGGCCGCACCTCCTGTCGCACCCATCTACAAGCGAAGGAAAAAGAACCTATGAAAATTAACCAACGAAAAAAACATACAAAAATTAACCAGCGAAAAAAACCCTAAACCAATTGCACGCACGACTCTCCTGCCCTCCACTCGCACGCCTAACTACGCCCGACTCACTGCCCTCGTTCGCGGCCGCTCTCCATCCCTTCGTTGCCGCCCTCGCACATCAAGATCCGCTTGAGGAGACGTCGCCGATCCGTTTAGAACCCACCACCGATCACATTCAGGATGGAGGCGGAGATCCCCTTCTGGAGCCACACGTCGATCCCCTGATCCGCCGCTGAACCCTTTGAGGTCACGTCCATGATCCGGCGACGATCCCCTTCAGGAACCCTGAGCCTGCGCTGATCCCCAGACAGCGAGGTATTATTTGAACACAGCTTACACATATATCATACATCCATCGCATGTTCAAATATCCACATTATGACAAAGAGACATCTGTTAAGAACCTATATTTAACGCACCAGAATGGAAAGGGTGCACTCTATATATGCACTTTTGTTCGTTGCAAAGATTGTTCCTTGACTACATGTTTCACGTTCCAACAATGTATGTATGTCAATCAGTACCAAGTAGAACCATCGACAGCAAAATCACACCTTCTAGTGATGCATGTAGGTAGTACAATACCTTGCCAGGTTGGGAGAAGAAAACATCGTCAAATATTTGACCTGAAAGAATGTTTTGAATCAGTGTGATGCTTATCTAGAATCCACGGCCACACACAAAAAAAGATACTTCCAAATAAAGTTTGCACATGCAACACACATCTTCATTTTCATATGCCTGAGTAAACCATGACAAACATGCACTAAAAGGTGGGCATATGGTTTGTATATTTTATCAGCACTATTTTTTCACTCGCTCTAAAAAGGTCAATATATATAGTAATTTCCTTTTCCCTTTTATTTCTTAAACTGCTAATAAGATCATGACTCATCAAGGTTGATGCTTATTCATCTCATTTTCACTTGATCAATAAACGCAAAGCCCTGTTCATATCAGTACACTATCATGTATTTCATTATATGTAACCTCATCACGTGGTATCTCATCTAACTTGATCACATGGTTCCCAAAAAGCAAAGTTTTATTTCAGTTCAAAGTTTGAATTTTGCAGGAAAGCCAAGCTTCTGGATATAAGAGCATAATGAAAGTAGAAAACATTTACAATTTCTGAACCTTTCACCTCTGATATGTATGAAAGGAAATAAAGCTAGGCAATACCTTTCTAGCTGCGAGTTTACATTGCTGTTCACTTTTTGCTCCAGTGCAAACCTGATAACACAGCAACGGTATACTTTGCATCAGTATGTAATTAGGAGGATAAGACCACTAAGACAATAACTCCCTGGTATAACTATCAAATTCACTTTCCTGTAAAATGTTAACAAAGGCCACTGAATCAAAACATTTTTGCAGGTTTCCATTAAGGTGAATGGAATCAACTAATACCCAAGGAATTTTAATTGAAGTATAGTATCAATCCAATCTCGACAAATCTTTGCTTAACTTTTCAATGGCTGAATAGAGGGACTTTCTACTGATTAAAAAGATTTAATTCTGACATGTAGATAATAAGAAAAATATGTAGTGAACCCCAAACACTTAGTGTCCATGGGGAATCTGCATTGAATTTCAACACTTAGCTGACTACAACATGAATATCTACTCATATGCGCGTACAGTATCAGCTCCAACATCATTAGATAATCAAACTACAAAAGAACATATTCTGCATCAGATGTACATGAACTTGGCCTTACCATTTTTCCTGAAGCAGATATCAATGTGGTAGTTTTTGGTTCTCTTATCCGCATGATAACTGTAGCAAACCGTTATTCAAAATAGAATGTCAGCAAAGCAAAGCATAATATATATGCTTCTGAACAGATTTGCATGCATCAGAACAACAAAAGACAGAGCAAATGTCCAGATTTCACATATGTGCATTTCACATTGACAAGCCCATCTATTTTATGCCTAAAAAGAAGGCCAGGTGATCAATTTAAAAACGGCATTATCAGTTATGCCTACATTGTTCCATTTTCCTCACCTCAGACTGACAGTGAATAGGCACATGATGATCTTGCTTTAGTTACTGCATGCATGTGGTTGTCGTTTACACCTGAACTTGATTGCCTAAAACCCAATAGGAAGTTCTGATTTATTGTCTTCTACTCCCTCCGTCACAAAATAAGTGTCTCAACTTTGTACTAACTTTAGTACAAAGTTGTACTAAGCTTGAGACACTTATTTTGGGACAGCGGGAGTATTATTTTAGTCGTTGTTTTGGTGAACTCGGCTTGCGTTCTTGTTTACATTAATCTTGAGTTAAAGCCTTCTATTACTGGAGCATTGTATTTTGCTAGAGATTAATGCCCATATAGTCAAATGCCATGCCAGCTTTCAGGGTGTGATTTAAATTGAATCTAAAACAACCTTATCAGGGTCCCTATAGTACTCTGTTTGTTTTCAGAGGAAGTGATCTCAGAGGAGTGAAAAATGCATGTAGCAATGTTTCAGAACAAGGATATGCATTGTCCAATGCTTAACTGGTTTCATTCACTAATATAGAAAAACTGCTGCATCTGTTCTCTCCCGACATATCTGGACAGAATCAATACTTATCCAAACATCTGATACCCAACCCCTCCATCGAACTAAAAACAATCCCCCACCCCCAAATGCCTTCGTTAAAAAGGAAATAGACAACATGATATCCGCACCCCGCAATCACAGAAACAAAAAATCGCTACACCAGAGAGGCCTACGCACTCGCGTGTCTCCCTCCTCTCTCGCTCGCTCAACTCGATCCCCACACTACCGCCTCCACCGCCCACGTCTCTTGTCTCTCTCAAGACCCAGCACCGCTCCCCTCTCTCCGGCAATCGCCAACGCGCCCTCTTCGCCCACGAGCATTCCTACCGATGCGACCACGACAGCAGCCACGCTGCCCCACCACGCAACACTTGCATTGGACAGGGCTGGCCTTGGGATCAATCAAAGTAAATTATGTAGCCTCGTACTTGGAGGAAACGGGTGAATATTCTTCAGGTGCTGTCGCAAGGGACAGCAGAGGGCATGTTGTTATTTCTATCTGTCAGAATACGTCACCTAGCCGTAGTGTTGAGGAGGCTGAAGAAAAAGCAACCCTTATTTGGTTGCACGCACTCTCGAGGATTTACAGGAGCCCCGTGATTTTGGAACTTGACTGCCAAATTCGGATTAAGGAACTGATGACAGGGAAGCAGTCCCTCTCCCCCTGCTATGGACTGCTAAGAGACATCAAGCAAGCACCGACAAACTTCTCGGATCATAGTATCAGCAGTGTGGGGAGATTGTGCAATGCCCTTGCTGATGGGATTGGAACGTTGGCCAGGAATTCGGAAGACCAGGAGAGGATTGCTGACGTACCGGACTGCCTCACCCGCTTATGATCTCTGAATTTGTGGTTTCAACATAGTAGCTTTACTACTCTGAATCTCAAAAAGAAAAAGGTTGTGCCTCTCCGTGGGATAATCATGGCAATTTCAAGGGGTAAAAATCAGAGGGAATTACCTGTAGGGGATGGAGCCAACGGCGGCCGCGTTGGACCCTGACCATCGAACGCGGAGACGGCGCCCCCGCCGGCCTCAAAGTTGTCGTCGCTGTCTGCTTCCTCGTCCTCGAAGAGCCTCCATGGCGCCGGACCCCGGCCACCCCTTCATCAAGCCACCGGCAACCGAAGCCAACAAGACCTCGCGCCCCTGTCCCATGAGATGAGCCCCTCCTGTGGTCTTGCGCCGCCGTCGTCCCGCGAGTCACAGGCCACCTCGCCGGAGATGAGCACCGCCACGGATCCGGCCAGAACGGGACCGAATTGAGCACCCACACCCGGATCAACGCGTCCCTGTGTCTGTCGCCGTCGGATGCGCCACACCCAGCTCATGGGAGCTCCAAACCCCGCGCTGCACCTCTCCTGCATCCCCAGCCTGCACTTATCCCTGTGCTCGAGGCCGCCGCCATTGGGCCGCTCCTCTTACTTGAGCGTCCGTCGCTATGGACCTATCGTCCTCCTCCAACCGAGGCCGTCGCGGGACCAGCCGTGACCTTCGTTGTGCGGCAACCGCCGATGCATGCGACGGATGCGGTGGTCGGCCGGCAGAGTCGCGCGGTTGCGGCAGGAGCTTGTGGTCACGCGCAGCGGATGCGGCGGGGGAGGGGAGACCGGGAGAGGGGCGAGAGAGGTTGAGTGAGTGGAGAGGAGAGGAGAGAGTACTGGGGGAGATAAGGTTGCGTTTCGTTCGGTGCCGAACGAAATAAACTTTTTTTTTGGAATTCCTAATTTTTTAGGCTTAGATTGGGTGCTGGTTGGGCCGTGCTGGATAGCTAATTTGGGCTTTGGATCGGCAACGTTTGCTCTACGAAAATAGATAGATAAATAAAGTATATATACCTCAAAAAAATAAATAATGTATATATATATTAAACATGGTTCATACAAATAAATATTTTATATACTTTTTAGATATATTGAGAGTATCACAAAAAATATTGGGAGAAGAAACCGAATATACTTGGTTTATGTTGGTTTGCTTGCATGTTTTTATCTTTTGTTGAACAATTTTCCATAGCCTATATAAATAATTTAAAATGATTTAGGAAATTTTAGATGAGTACTTATTTATATATGAACATTATTGTTGGTTGCTTTCCACGAGAGAAATGCAACGTCTTTTTTAATAATATGAAAAAGCTGTTCTTTTTTACAAAATAAAACAGTTGTGTTAGTTTCACTTTTATTATTATTATACATTATATATGTTTATATGATGCAGTATAAAATAGCGTTTATATTTCATGAGAGATAGAAAGTGACGGATTCCGACATACGCACTGATGTAACGATGACAAACCGGACTGAAACACCACGAGAGGATGTGCATGTAGCTAATCATTCTTTGTATGTATGTTAAACATGATAATACAAAGTGTGTATTTTTTATATATTTTTTTCTCAAATATAGGAGACATATATATGGATTTTGGAGATGCACAAAAAGAATCCATCGACAAGGGTTCCGAAGTGACGTTGTTGAAAGGGGCCGAAAATTTACGAGTTTTTTTACAACATAATGATGCGGAAACAGTGATATCTCATAACAAACCCAAAAAATGCCAATTTAAATGTTCTCGCACAAGGTATTTTTCAATATTATTATCGATCTTTTCTTTGTCATATTACCTTTTGTATTCCACTAATTTGGCTCATTTTTGTATCATGTCGACAATCTTTGTTTATACCCCTAGAGATATTACAGTCATCGTATCAAATGTCTGCCCCCAAGAAAACCAAGTTCGTGGGCATCGCAAGTGAAGTGGACTTCAATTATTAATTAATTACTAGATCGGAAGCGTGCCTTGGCGCGCGTTGCCTGGCTCAGCACAGTGACCCCAGCGTCTAAACCCTCAACATAACAAAGCATTTAACCAAAAGAAATTAGAATAACCGCTTAGAATAAATGTGTTCAATATATATCACAAACACTACAAAGATCTATCAACAGCAAGGTATAGTTTCTGCCCAAGATAACTGATTTTAGTATAGGGCATACAGATTAAATATGTACCAAAAGCGAACTATAGCTGTTGCTCGGGATAACCGCAATTTCACTACAGATCATAAGGGCAAAATTTGTACCAAAAGCTAGGCATAATGTTTGCCGAGGAAAACTGATTTGCATCAAATAGTACAAAACATAAAGACATAGATTCTATAAATATAGCTAGGCAATTCATACCAGCAAGTGTAAGAATAAGTGTTACAGGAGATGTTGTATCTGCTCATAAACACAATGAGATAACATACAATTGGAAACGATGCTCTAGAAACATCAATATCTACGGTACTTTATAACTGATCATTATTGATAACTCTACTTCCTCTTTCCAAGTTTTGAGGCGAAGCTAATGCAATTAGTAGTGGACAATACTTGACAGGCTTCATCATCCTAATGATAATATGGAAGCTCTATAGATAATATTAGAATTAGCTCATGAACTTAGCCACTATGCAAGCTATACAAAATTCAGATAGATGGCATGTTAAGATTGAAAACAAACCAGTAACACTGTGCCTATAGAGAATAAGTAGAAAAGATTGCACTTAACAACTGAGAGATCCAAATAAGTATGCAGCTAAACGAAGAAACTACCTGCAAGAAAAGATGATGTAGGTTAGGGCAACATATGATCCACTTGATACTTGAGCAGGAAAAGGATGGATACCTATGTACAACTGGAGTAACTTATCTCATACGATGCAACGGTAGTATTAAGAGAGGACTGTGTAATTTGCCTTCAGATTAACCACGTATGGGGGTTATTTGGTTAACTAATTACAACCGCATGTCAGTGAAATTACACTTTCTAAATCACAATGAAGTATAATAAATTAATAATCCACGCCCATATAGATAAATATGCAATTTTACATTCCCATGATTTAGCTACCTTTGGATCCTCAGATAGGAAGTACAATGAAGTATAGCTGAGGTCTTCACAGCCAAACTAAGAAGTACAATGACATAATAGAAATACAAAGCACAATAGGAACCATTGATTTCTGCTATGTGATGATTAACGGATCATCACATGAACTGTTAGCATGATTAGTTGTCTTGTTTGTGGGGTGAGAGTAAAAAATCAGAACCATGATTATCTAAGAAATTCATATGTTTCTTCAAACCATAAAGAAATTCATATGTTTCTTCAAACCATAAGTAAATTCATATGATTTTTCAAGAATCAAACACTATTCTTCAAGATTGTTCACCTAAGATCTAGGAGAAGTGTACTCTAAATTGAGGCAAATTCAGGTGTGAGGGAGTCCTGGATTAGGGGGTGTTCGGATAGCCGAACTATACTTTCAAGCCGGACTCCTGGACTATGAAGATACAAGATTGAAGACTCTGTCCCGTGTCCGGAAGGGATTTTCCTTGGCGTGGAAGGCAAGCTTGGCGATACGGATGTTCAGATCTCCTACCATTGTAACCGACTCTATGTAACCCTAACCCTATCCGGTGTCTATATAAACCGGAGGGTTTTAGTCCGTAGGACAACATACACATCAACAATCATACCATGGGCTAGCTTCTAGGGTTTAGCTTCTCTGATCTCGTGGTAGATCAACTCTTGTACTACCCATATCATCAATATTAATCAAGCAGGACGTAGGGTTTTACCTCCATCAAGAGGGCCCGAACCTGGGTAAAACTTCGTGTCCCCTGCCTCATGTTACCATCCGGCCTAGACGCACAGTTCGGGACCCCCTACCCGAGATCCGCCGGTTTTGACACCGACATTTGTGCTTTCATTGAGAGTTCCTCTGTGCCGTCGCTGTCAGGCCCGATGGCTCCTACGATCATCAATGGCGATGCAGTCCAGGGTGAGACCTTCCTCCCCGGACAGATCTTCGTCTTTGGCGGCTTTGAACTGCGGGCCGATTCACTTGGCCATCTAGAGCAGATCGAAAGCTACGCCCCTGGCCGTCAGGTCAGATTCGAAAGTTTAAACTATACGGACGATATCCGCGGGGACTTGATCTTCGACGGATTCGAACCACTGTCGAGCACGCCGCTCTGTCACGACGAGCATGATCTAGCTCTGTCGCCGAACAGTGCCCTGGAGGCCGCACCCGCATCGGCTCCGACCCTTAGTTCGGAGCCGACCACGCCGATCGAGGATGGGCTGTTGGACGCCACCTCGGGGGCTGCGATCCCAACGGCGGTTGAGCCGAACACCAGCCCCGTACTCATCAAGACTCGTGACTCCATGGAGCCGGATTCTTCTCCGGACTCCGAACTCTCTGCGCCCCTGCTGAGCGAATCCGATTGGGCGCCGATCATGGAGTTCACGGCCGCGGACGTCTTTCAGCACTTGCCTTTCGGCAATATCCTAAAGTCACTGAAGTCTCTCTCTTTATCAGGAGAACCCTGGCCAGACTACGGTCAGCAAGGTTGGGATTCGGACGATGAAGAAATTCAAAACCGGCCCACCACCCACTTGGTAGCCACTGTCGACGATTTAACCGACATGCTCGACTTCAACTCCGACGACATTAACGGTATGGACGCCGATGAAGGAGACGATGAAGAATCAGTGCCTATCGAGCCCTGGAACGCCACCTCGTCACATGACGTATACATGGTGGACGCACCCAAAGATGACAGCGCGGAGCGGAAGAATGCACCAAAGGATTGTTTCCTCGGAAAGCAGTCAAAGCGGCGATGCAAGCGCCGCCCCAAATCCCGCCTCGACAGAAATAGCGATATACTGATCCAGCACTGGAGCAGGGCGAACCGCTGCCAGACAATGGCAATTCGGATAATCAAACAGAACAAACAAACCCTATCAATGATAATGGTCCGGACGACATAACGCCGGACAGGCACTCGGAGCAGCAGAATGCCCGTAAAAGGCTCGTTGCCACCGTAAGGAGCCTCAAAAAGCAGAAGCGGAGGCTCAAGGCCGCGCAAAACACGCTCCAATTCAGATGGAGCAAAATACTCAACACTGTAGCAAGGTACGGCGACAATCGCCCCTCCAAGAGCTACCCAAAGCGGAAGCTGCTACCCAAATTCGATGAGGAGGCCTCAGACCCCCCACAACCAAATATCAAAGCAGCCACCTGGTCGGATAGACGATCCCTCTACCACCATAGAACGGCATTCAACGCCGCTCACAATACAACACGCGACCCATGCGAGGGCTCGCACCCAAAGGATGGTGCAACAAGATCCATCTATGGACCACTCAAGCGCGCCCCAGCATACAATGCAACACAACAAACATCCGAACAACGCGGCACACCCAGCTACAGGGGTGCCGCACACCCCCTATGTTTCACCGATGAGGTGCTGGACCATGAATTTCCAGAGGGATTCAAGCCCGTAAACATAGAGGCATACGATGGAACAACAGACCCTGGGGTCTGGATTAAGGACTATATCCTTCATATACATATGGCTCGAGGGGATGATCTCCATGCCATCAAGTACTTACCTCTCAAACTCAAAGGGCCAGCTCGTCACTGGCTCAAAGGCCTCCCCGAAAGCTCCATTGGAAGTTGGGAAGAGCTCGAAGATGCCTTTCGGGCAAACTTTCAAGGGACTTATGTCCGACCTCCGGATGCGGATGACCTGAGTCACATAACTCAACAGCCCGGAGAGTCAGCCTGGAAGCTTTGGAATAGGTTTCTTACTAAAAAGAACCAGATTGTCGACTGTCTGGACGCCGAAGCCTTAGCGGCTTTCAAGCACAGCGTCCGCGACGAATGGCTCGCCAGACACCTCGGCCAAAACAAACCAAGAACAATGGCCGCATTAACAAACCTCATAACCCGCTTTTGCGCGAGTGAGGACAGCTGGCTAGCCAGATGCAGCACCAGCGACCCCAGTACATCTGAAGTTAGAGATGGAATGGGAAATCACGGCGCAACAGCAATAACAAACGCTGGAATAAAGAAGACAGCACGAAGGGCGCGGCAGTAAATGCCGGATTCAAAGTCCCTCGGCCAAACCAAAAGCCGCCTTCCAAAGGCACCAGGGATGAACTGTCCAGCCTCAACAAAATTCTGGACCAAGTATGTCAGATCCATAGTACCCTTAGCAAACCTGCTAATCATACCCACCGAGAATGTTGGGTCTTCAAGCAGTCCGGCAAGCTTAACGCCATACACAAGGGGGAAGATACACCAAGTGAAGACGAGGACGAGCCTCCCAAGCAAGACAAGGGGGAACAAAAGAAATTTCCACCCGAAGTCAAAACAGTAAACGTGTTACACGTGATCAAGAGAAAAAACAATGAGGCACTCCCTGAAAAATATACCCAAGTGCCCGTCACCGCGAAGTCCCGCCACTGGTCGTCTCAACCGATCACCTTCGACCATCGTGATTACGCATCAAGTATCCGGCATGCAGGATGGGCTGCACTGGTATTAGACCCAGTAATTGGCGGATACCACTTCACACGAGTCTTGATGGATGGCGGCAGTAGCCTAAACCTAATATATCAGGATACAATCCGCGGGATGGGGTTAGACCCAACACAAATTCGCCATAGCAATACTACCTTTAAAGGAGTAACGCCAGGCCCAGGGGCTCGTTGTACGGGCTCCCTCCTACTACAAGTTATATTCGGCTCCCCCGATAACTTCCGTCGCGAGCATTTAACTTTCCACATCGCTCCGTTTAAAAGTGGCTATCAAGCACTACTCGGACGCGAAGCTTTCGCTCGCTTTAATGCAATACCACACTACGCCTCCCTAACACTCAAGATGCCCGGTCCATGTGGCATCATTTCAGTGCACGGAAGTATCAAGCGATCTCTGCCCGCCGAAGAGAGTGAGGCTGCCTTGGCAGCCGCACACTAAAGGCGCCCGGACCAGCAAAAGCATCCAATAGGTCGTCAAGACCTCAGACACAACCAAGTCCGGCGCCGCTACTCATATCAAATAAACGGTCACACCCCTATCTTTCAAAAGTACAAGGGGCTCAACGCACGCAGACGAGTGGCGATTTCTTCTTATCTTGAATTATACATGGTTTCTTTAGAAAACTATCCTTTTGCACGACAACCTTTTTACCTAAATTTCTCTCTTTTACAGATGATCATCGTGATACACCCGTCCAGGATACGGCACAACGGAGACACAGGCGCAGACATGCAGCAGGGACCCGACCCAAGGATTCTTTTTAGATTAAGACCCTGCGTAAACCTTTTTTACTGTCTCTTGTTGATACATATCCACCGTTGAGAAGGATGCTGACGTCTTGGCATGTGGCCATGCCAGAACAATGCACGTACCTGGACACAAGGGGCTTCTTACAAAGGCCATTCTTCAGGCCCGGTTTATACCACAAAGACCGAATACCTTAGGGAGTGTTCGGCGTCGCGAGTTTGGCCCTATATGCATCAGCTCCGAATCATTGTCTTTGGTCTAATGTTGGGTTTGCCCGGCTCCTGTGTTTTGGTGCCTTACGTTCCGCTTTACCGGCTAAGGTAGCACCAGGAGAACTACTGCGATTGTGCCCCGGTTCATCCGGACGAGCGCCTCAGTAGAGAAAGCCGAAAACTGACTGTCATGATCTAGCGTGAGACTGGTCAACCACTCGATGACCCATGGGAATGTTAGAATTCCTCCGCCTTAACGAAGGGCCGATTTCCGGCCAGGCATATACGCACCCGGGGATCGGGAGAGTGCGGAGCCACCAGGGGCTATCTAGTAGCCCCACTGTCAAACTCCTATGGCTAAGTGAAAGTGTTAAAGCATTATAGTCCGGTTGCCTCGCTCGCTCCGCTATCACCTCCTTAATAGGACCAAGACATTGAGTTAAGTGTGAATGCGTGTTTCTGCGAACACCTCCGCATTATATGCGTGGGGGTTGAAGCCGACGACTGCAATCTTTCAGGTTATACACATGTATACATAAACGGCCGCCCAGGAGGCATCACATTACTTTCAGGCAAAAGTATAAAAGTAGCCTCATAAAAATTTAAAAAGCATTTCCCTTACAATGGGATTACATGTCATTCAAACATAATATTTTTTGAGCACTGGGTCTCTATCAAACGAGCACCCTCAAGAACTTCCTCAAAGTAGTGCTCAGCAGCCCTTCGACCTATGGCCGAATCCTGCGCTGCAACAGTGGTAGCATCCATCTCTGCCCAGTATGCTTTAGCACGGGCAAAGGCCATCCGTGCGCCTTCTATGCACGCCGACCTCTTCATCGCATTTATGCGCGGCACCACATCGAGGACCTGCTGCACCAAGCTGAAATAGCTGCTCGGTTTTGACCTTCCGGGCCATAGTTGATCCACAACAGACCTCATGGAGAGTCCGGACAACCTATTTAGTTTGGCCCATTCGGCTAATTGGTTCGTCAACGAAAGCGGACGCTCAGGAGAAAGGAATTGCTTCCAAAACAGCTGGTCTACTTCACGGTCCGTCTGACTCTGGAAGTACTTGGCCGCATCGGCAACGCTCGCCGCCAAATCCATATACGCATCCTCCGAACTCGACAGCCGATCCAGAGGGGCATACCGTGGATCTTCGTACTTCCTCTGCAGCATAAAGGACTTCCCGGCTACAATACCCCCGGCTTCCCGCAGTTCCTCCTTCTTTTCCCTCATAGCAGAGCGGAGGTCTTTTCCCGTTACAGCAGCCTTCTCAAGGTCCGATGCCTTTGCCTGGTTTTCCTTTTCAAGAGCCCGGCAACGGTCTACGGCGGCTTTTAATTCTACGGCCATATTGGCCATCTTCTTCCGGCTCTCGCCATGTGCGGCCTTCTCGGCCCGCAACTCTTCGGTCGCCTTCAAAGCAGCCACATTACACAATCTTGCTTGTTCCTTGGCTCGGGCAAGTTCCGCCCGCAAGGCTTCAACAGTGGCAGCTCCATCTGTAGTCATAACATGTTAAAAACACTAGCATCATACTCTTCCTATGTGGCGTTTACCAGACAAGGATACTTACCCTGCGCCTCGTCAAGCCTTCTGTTAACAAGCTCGATGTCGGCATCTGCCGCATCCAACTGCCATTCTAAACGGGCAAACTGGCTAGTCCGGCTGGCCACCGGAGCTTCCATCTCCTGCACATAAAGGCAGTATGGTTATTACCTAGGTGTATGATCCTCCGTTCATCATCGTTTCCGACGACAACCAGAGTCTCAGGGGCTACTGTCTACACAGGGCACACCTAACATGTGCATGACTATTACACATTCCTTTTTACGTACCTCAAAGCCTGTCAGTAGACTCATAAAAGCTTCATGCAATCCGCTTTCGGCGGACGATATCCTCTCCATCACCATATTCATCAGCACATGGTGATCATCTGAGATGGCCGCTCGCCCCACCAACTCCCTCAGAACGTCCGATCGCACACTAGACGGCGCCGGACTCTTTTGTCTACCCTCTTCGGGAGCCGGACACTGGGAGCCTCGGGGATCAATTGGATCACCTTCTGGCCTCTCCGCACTCGGAGAGGCCCTCCGCAACGACACTTCAGGGTCGCCCGCTTCCGGAGCGGAGGAGTCCGGAGGAGGCGTCTCGCTCTCCATCATCTCTGGAAGAAGATCCCCCGAAGACGAGCTCATTTGAGAGGGGCTAAGGCCCGAACTGCACAAATATATGCGGTGGTTATTTTCTCAGAAGAAAAGGATGGCATATCTGTACTATTAAAGTTCTCGAGTCACTTACGACTCCCGGGAGAATTGATCCCCCCGCGGACTTTGTGCGGCAGCAGCGTCCCCCAAGGTAGGGCCCCCGGTGGAAGATTTCTTCTCCCGTTTGGAAGCTTCGGCTTCCGAATTCCCGGGCGCAGTCCTTCTCCTCTTCCGGCCATCTTCTTCCACGGAGACGCTCGCTCCCTCGGTTAGAATAGGCAGCATTGGGGGCCCGCGTCCGCCCGCATTACCCTCCACAGTATCTTCCTTCAAGGGATCCGAGCAAGGTGCGGTCAGGAGCATCTTTTCCAATACCGGATTCTCCAAACCCTCAGGGAGGGGGGCCGAACACCGAATCAACTTCGCCTTTGTTAGCCAGTCCTGGTCGAAAAAGCAAACTCTCAGAAATAACTTTGTAATGAAGGAAAGATAATATGTTCGGCCGGAAAATTCCTTGCCTGTTCGGCGGCGCGGTTACTGCTCAGGCCCACGTCCTCGGTGATTTTCGGACACTCTACTTGAGGTCCGAAGAATGACTTATACATATCCTCGTGTGTCAGGCCGAGAAAATTTTGAATGGCACGCGGACCCTCGGGATTGAACTCCCACAAGCGAAGGGGCCGACATTTGCAAGGCTGGACTTGACGAACCAACATAACTTGTATTACCGCAACCAAACCGAGATCGTCGTTGAAGAGATCTCGAATGTGGCTCTGCAGTAAAGGCGCGTCCTTGGCTGGGCCCCAGCTCAGTCCTCTGCTGATCCATGACATCAGTCGTGGTGGAGGGCCCGAGCGAAAAACGGGGGCGGCCGCCCACTTGGCGCTTCTAGGAGTCGTGATGTAGAACCACTCCTGTTGCCACAATGCAGACACCTCTGGGATGGAACCTTTGGGCCACGGAGCTCCCATCATCTTGCGTATTGAGGCGCCTCCACACTCTGCATGTTGCCCTTCGATCACCGTTGGCTTTACTTCAAAGGTCTTGAGCCATAAGCCAAAGTGGGGGGTAACCCGGAGGAAGGCCTCGCATACGACAACAAAGGTCGTGATATGCAAGAAGGAGTCCGAAGCTAGATCATGGAAATCTAGCCCGTAATAAAATATCAAACCCCTGACGAAAGGATCCAAAGCAAAACCTAGACCTCGGAGGAAGTGGGAGACAAACACGACGCTCTCGTTGGGTTTGGGAGAAGGGACGGCCTGCCCCCGAGGAGGCAGCCGATGCGACATTTCGGCGGTCAGATACCTGGCCTCCCTCAACTTTTTGATGTCTTCTTCCGTGACGAAGGAGGGCATCCATCGGCCTTGAAGGCTGGATCCAGACATGACTGAAGGTTCGGAGCACCTAACTTGAGCTTTGGGCGTTTGAGCTTGAGGCGGGGGAAGGATTCGATTAAGCACGGGAGGGAAAAGGTAAAAGCTTTGCCCCTTTATAAAGAGGGTGGATATCAAGCGTCCTCCCCGTTTCCGTTTGGACTTTCCTATGATCTAGTGGTCCTAGAAGTGGTTGGGTTACCCACGCCTGTATTGATGAGAATCCCGTAATAAGGGGACACAATCTCTATTTTTATAAGACGTGCCAAGGGAACCACCTCGCATACCATGCTGAGGTGGGTAATTAAACGACTCGGATAAAGGCTTGGCCGAGGTGTGTCGCACCATGGAATACGTCAGCAGATTAGATTTGTGTAAATATTATTCTCTCTATGGCAGTATGTGGAAACTTATTTTGCAGAGCCGGACACTATCTTTGTGTTCAAAATCTTCTATGAAGTACTTGGAGGAGGAACCCGCCTTGCAATGCCGAAGACAATTTGCGCGCCGGACTCGTCGTCATTGAAGCCTGGTTCAGGGGCTACTGAGGGAGTCCTGGATTAGGGGGTGTTCGGATAGCCGAACTATACCTTCAAGCCGGACTCCTGGACTATGAAGATACAAGATTGAAGACTCCGTCCCGTGTCCGGAAGGGATTTTCCTTGGCGTGGAAGGCAAGCTTGGCGATACGGATGTTCAGATCTCCTACCATTGTAACCAACTCTATGTAACCCTAACCCTATCCGGTGTCTATATAAACCGGAGGGTTTTAGTCCGTAGGACAACATACACATCAAAAATCATACCATAGGCTAGCTTCTAGGGTTTAGCCTCTTTGATCTTGTGGTAGATCAACTCTTGTACTACCCATATCATCAATATTAATCAAGCAGGACGTAGGGTTTTACCTCCATCGAGAGGGCCCGAACCTGGGTAAAACTTTGTGTCCCCTGCCTCCTGTTACCATCCGGCCTAGACGCACAGTTTGGGACCCCCTACCAGAGATCCGCCGGTTTTGACACCGACAAGGTGCCTAATTCGAAATTGTACTTCAAACCATACAAAATACCATTAAAGCTTTCAGGACAGAGATCTTTGTAAATCACCTTTTACATAGCACTGGTCTAGCTCTCTAAGCAAGTACTACTCTATGGTTCTGTTTGTGCATATACATTTAAGGAACATGAATTAAAGCAGTTTATTTCTATAGCATGGATCCTTTCATTTGAGGTAGAGACGCACATGAATTTTAGCTATTGCATGTGAGGATAGGCGTTGGGCTTGGGGACGCAAGGTAAGGAAATACCTCAGGTTGTAGTGGTCAATCTTGCACGATTGGCCATGGACAAGGAGGTCGTGGATGCTACAACTGGCTCTTGTCTGATGCCCCACCTTCTCCAACTCCACCCTCACAAGAATTGAATGCTAGAAGAGATCGGTCAGTTCAAACTTGAGTCCCTCCAAAAATGGTTGCATGCTAAGATTATACGATATCAGACCTTGAAAAAGCATGCCAACCACAAGCTTCACAGCAATATATAGACCTATAAAGGAGCCCAGGAGCCTGGAAATAGAAGAGGCTTTCATCATTATAGAACACATTGAGTAAGACAAGAAATCTATATATCTTCGATGTAGTTATTTTATCAAACCAAGTAACAAAGTAGCATTCCTGCTAAGTGCATGAAAACTAAGAGCCTGCTAAAAGTCATTCGTGTTTAGATTAGAAAATAGTTGCATCGAGATATCTTTTGGTGGGGTCACACAAGGAAAATATCAATACAAGACACAAAAACGGGTTAGAAAAACTCAGGTTACCTTCAATTGACCCAAGGAAACTACCACCAGAACAGTTCAACCGAACCACCATGATGAAGAACACTTCTGCTATTGTTTTAATGACATAGTAATTGATTGCTTTCTACTGACCTCCTATAAAGGCAATTAGCCACTTCTCCGATGGAAGTCAAAATAGTGCCTATGTTTTTCTTCAAATGTGGCCTAATATCACGAGCGTGCTCAAACAATTAGATAAGGCAAAGCGCTACTGGAAATAACTAAAAACAAGAGGAAAATGAAATGCTAAGGAAAGGAAAAGTTCATTACCACACCCATCTGAAGGTTTGCAGCCTGAGTTCCAAGATACACAGATTGCATCAACCAACCTATCTTCAAGACAACAAACAGGACATATAGGGTTTACAATCTGTTCAAGAAAAAAACCTGCGATGAGCACCAGAGGAAGTGGAGAAGAGGCGGTAGCGATGACGCCAGGGACACAGAGAACGGGTTGTACGTCTTCCCCCATCCGTGTTGCAGTCCATGGAGGAGCAGATACGTGAGCCGCAACCTCCGCTCCTCCTGACGATGCAGGCACACGAACTCGACCGGGGAGCAGCGGCCCGAGCGAGGCTGAGCCTCTCCTGGCGATGGAGGAGATGGAGGGAGGGGCGGCGAGACAGGAAGGACGGGGAGCACGGCGAGCGGCGGCGGCGTAGCAAGGAGCACGGCGAGCGGCGACCTCTCCTGGCGATGGAGGAGAAGGAGGGAGGGGCGGCGAGACAGGAAGGGCGAGGAGCACGGCGAGCGGCGGCGGCGTGGCAAGGAGCACCGCGAGCGGCGGCGGGAGAATTGGAACGGGGCGATGCGGCGGCTAGATTTGGGATAGGAGAGGCGCGTTGGGCTTTCTATACCTGTTGATGAAATTCCAATAATGCCCTTGGCGGGGCACCGGAATAACATGCGTTGGTAGCCCAGTTTCGATCCGACGAATGGGATCAACCGGGGGCTTGATCTGACGGTCCAAAATGTATCAAGAACCAAATCCAACGGTCAGGAAGCGCTAAAGTCTGAGAAGGCTGGGTTCCTCCCACTATGTATCTTACGCGATGTCTGTGTTATATTTCTAAGGAGGCTGGGTTCCTCCCACTATGTATCTTACGCGATGTCTGTGTTATATTGTATGACGTGTGAAATTTAACATGCATTGTTTTTATATAACTTTTGCAAAATATTTCAAGAGCCCGTGGCAACGCACGGGCATTGTACTAGTAGTGTTAGTTTCAACACATAGCAAAACTAATGATTAAGGGTTGCAAGACTAGTCTATGAGTCTGTATTTGCCTTCCAACCGAAACCTTCAGAGACTAGTCCATGATTCCTCGACTGATCCCGTGCGGAACTAGTTCAAAATTCGTTATTAAGCCCAACAAATGAGCTTGACAGAATAATGGCATACAATGCCCAACGTGTTTCAAGAGTAGCCCCTAAACAAAGTAATGCGACAAAGGGAGACAAAAAACAGATCCTACCTTTGATTCAAGATATACATATGGTCCAAGACCAAAACTAAACTATGCTGAAGATTTGCTGCAGTTCAGTAGATTATGCCGAATCACAGACTGTTGCCGCCGGTTAAAGTGAACCCTTGTTCTCTGTGGTTTTATGTACTGTCTTCTGCAACTGCAATATTCAAAATATATGCTTCCTGTGTTTGCTCTCTTGTCCAGATTCACTACGTCCTGTGTTTGCATGTCCTAACCTAAACCAGATCATATAGCCTTAGATCTCAATTTGGAAATGTTCCAAAAGCATGACGTTCATCAACATCCCTTGTGGCCATGTACTTTATACAGGAGAAACTGTTGGACTCGGTTGCGACGAGTTCTCATTATTAAGAGCATCATGTTCAGATGACTCAACCCAAAGGGGTGACAAGGCCACCACCTTGCCGATAATTATCAGAGTTGGAGAAACTAGATCCGCCGAGTGGACCTCATTCACAAGATCCTTCAACATTGCAAATACCTACAGCAAAGGAAATATTCAGCATCTAAAAGCTAAGGCTGGAACACAATTCAGATGGTAAGGCTCTGTGAGTCGGTACCATTCGCTGTTGGGGGGTAGTCCCACGCTCTACTGCAACAGCAGGAGTATCTGGTGGAAGACCGTGCTTCATTAACTTGGGAGCAAGTGATGGTAGTGTTGACAAACCCATATACACAACCAAAGTTGTTTCTGGGTCGGCTGCATTCTCTGCCACATGTAGAGGATCCGTCCCACCATTTCTAGAGTGTCCGGTTAAAAATCTGACACTGCAAAAAAAGATGATATGTCAAAAATGTACTACTCAGCATTCATAAACACTTTCTCATTGCATAAATGCATCACCAACAATTAATTTTGCCAGTCTGTTCGTTTACCATGATATCTATAATCATCTTATTTTCCTCTTAAACAAAGTTTGCAGGCATGGCAGGGCCTTCCTTTCACCCAGGAAAAAGCATTACCATGATATCTGTCATATCTGATGGGCTGGAAATATCAGAGATGGCGGCTTGAATGCGGGCCCCCGAGTTGGCTTATCGTTCGCCGCGCCAGTGTCAATGCCCGGCAGGCGGACAGCCGGTCAGCCAGCTTGAGTGCGGTAGGAAGTTGCCCCGTCCATTCACATCCACTCTGAACAGGCATGAATGCGACGTGGCGGGAGAGGCAGGAGAGGGGTTTTTGGGTGGGTCCACGTTATCGGATGCCTACACGGCGGACGTCCGAACACCTGCAAACCACCCCCAGTTTGGTTCCGGTTTGTGGGATTTCGGTCCGGACCAGTCAGGACAATTTTGGTGACCGCCGTTGGATGGCAAAAATACTCCGGACATTCGCGGGCAGTTTGGTGATCCGCGTTGGAGTTGCCCTGAGCCAGACAAAGGCCTTGTCTCTAGCCGATGGCCGGAGCCCACAATAATGACGCTTCCAAGTACTGTTTAGTTCTTGAAGGCTTCATCGAGGTGATGCTCTCTTTCCCTCCTGAGATAGCTCCAGGGGGAACCCTAGATCCGTGTGGTTGGATGATGATGACACTTATACATGATCTCCCTCCTTGGATCATTTTTGGAGTTATGCTACAGCCGGAGGGACCAGTGGAAGTTGGCAGTGGTTGGTCTCAGGGCTTGTGCGCCAATGACGAAGGGATGAGCAATGTCGGGGTTGCGCCAGGCTTTGGTAGTCAACTCTTCTGCGAGTCCATGGTCTCACCGTGGTTTGTTTGTTCCTATGAAGACAAAGCAATGTCGGTGTCATCTGGGTGGTGACAACTGACAATGACATGTGATGGGTGGTCCGGTTGTTGTGTTCCTCCTTGGCGCAAAACTTGCATTTCGCTCCGTCGTAGCTCGCCTTTAGATTCGCAGCTGCTTTGTGGTCAGCGTGTGTGGCTGATTGTTTGGTTGTTCTTAGTGTGACTTCACAAGACTATTGTGCTGAGGGCGTTCTCGTGGTTGTCGATGGCAAAGTCAGAGTCGCTTGCTCTAGGAGTGATGACAACGACACAACAGATACATCAGCGGTGCTTTCCTCCTCAACAGTGTGTGTGCAGTGTATCTGTTGTGTGCCAGATTGGCTGGCCGTGCAATCAAGGCTGTCATGTTCCAAGGTGGGTGGTTGTATCGTTTTTAACCTGGTTTTCCGTAATTGACCAGGTGATTCTCACTTTCTTCATATATATGAAAATGGCAAGTCTTTTGCCTCATTTAAAAAAACCTTTTTCTTGCTTCTATTCAGCCACAGGACTTAAGAACACAAAGATAGGCAAATGGAGTACCAGTGCAAAGTATTTCCACTATACTGCTTTTATAGTCAAATTACGTTGAGCAAATGACATGCATTTGGGAGTATTAAGCTAGTAGCATCGTACCTCAACTACAATATTTACTAAATTAGACAAAAATTTCAAGTTGCATTTGAGAAGTAGATGCAGATGATGAAAATCAACTGATCAGCTGTGATGAAGATCACACAGAAGCCATTTCAAAGAAAAGCATGTTTTGATAAAGGGCAACAGCTAGAACAGTCGGCCACATCACAAGAAAGATACCTGGTAGCGACACCCCGATGGGTTAGTGGAATACCAAGTTCAGCTGCAATTCCTGAAGCAGAGGTAATTCCTGTAGATGTTTGGATGCAAGCGATTATTACCTGTTTCATGGCAAATAGTGAAAATTATCCAAGCCGCCATCACAGGCTTACTATACCTGGAATAACTTCAACTCTAATTCCTTGTTGTTGTAGAAAATCCATCTCTTCTCCACCCCTTCCAAAAACCTGAAAAGAGCACGATTAACATACTTCCTCCAAGGTAAAGTACATATCACTATATCACTAACGTGAGTTCTCAGCTGGAGTATGAGGATATCTATGTTTGACAAAAAGAGAGAGAGATTGGAACAAGCATCCTAATGTTGGGATTTTTAACATAGGCTGTTGGTAGGATTATCTTTTTTCTTGTTAGTATTTTATACTAAAATGCCATAATTTGGCATATTTTGTTCTCTACTCCCTCCGTTCCTAAATAGATGACCCAACTTTATACTAACTTAGTATAAAGTTGAGTCATCTATTTTGAAACGGAGGGAGTACCTTTTAATTATGAGCATAGAACATTACAGATATTGCATGGAGAAGTATTTCTACAGAGCAGTAGCTATTGCACGGAGAAGTGTTTATAATGCTCGGTCAGTTTAACATTGATGCACATGCAACAAAGCCTAAATTGGGAATAAGCTGTTTTCCTCCAATCTGTCTTTTTTTCTAGGATCAAGGACTTGATGTGAAAAGCCATACAGAAATTGGCTTCTCTTCTAGTACCAACTGGGACTACTACGTACAAGAATCATCGACCAGTACTAATAGATAACTATCGAGTACTAGTATTGAAAATATGAAGTGCGTGTTACCAGAGGATCGCCGCCTTTCAACCGCACCACATTGGCACCAGCCTCCGCGAAGCTCAGGAGCAACTCATGAATTTCTTCCTGCATTACATGAGCAAGCGGACAAGCTTAGAAAGTGCAGACATATCATTTGCATTTCAAACTACTCCCTCCGTTCCTAAATATTTTCTAGAGATTACAACAAGTGACTACATACGAACCAAAATTAGTGAATCTATACTTCAAAATATGTCTACATACATCCGTATGTTGTTGTCCATTTGAAATGTCTAAAAAAACCTTATATTTAGGAACGGAGGGAGTAGATATAAACCTCAAAGCACCTGAATTTAAAGACGAACACCGAATGAATGATCCTTGTGACTGACCTGAGTGCGACTGTGGTATCCGGCCGTCTTGCCGACGTAGAGTAGCCTGGCGCCATCCGCGACCAAATCGAGCACCTCGTTGGACACGAGGCGATCGTACAGCACCAGGTCCGCTGCCTCGATGGCCCGAACGGCCTTGAGCGTGAGGAGCTCCGGGTCCCCTGGCCCCGTCCCCACCAGCGCCACCCTCCCGGGACCGCCGCCGCCGCCCTCCCCTTCCAGCCCTTTCCCTCTGGACGCCCTGAGAGCCTCCAGAAGCCTCCGCAGCTCCGGGAGCTGCAGAGCGATCTCGTCGTCCCGGCGGCCCGAGGCCGCCGCCGCCGCGGCGGCGGCGGCGGACGAGGAAGAGGAGGAGTCTTGGGCAGTGTAGGACCAGGCGTCGCGGCGGTATCTCGAGGAGGACGTGGCCTCGGTGAACGGAGACGCGGTGGCGCAGATGGCGGTGGCGGTGGCAGCGGAGGAGGAAGGCCTCGCGGTGCTGGCGAAAGCGGTTGAGGTCGCGGGAATGGAGGCGGGAAGCGGCTGAAAGCGGGGCGCTCGGAGGGCGAGAGCCATGGCGTCGCAAGGGGTGTGGACCGTGGATTTGGGCAGGGGTGGTATTTTATACGGGAGCGAGGTGAGGTGAGGGCCGGAGCAGGACAGCCGGAGGCGGGTGGTCCGTTGTGGTGGTGTGGTTTTGGATGGGCGAAGGGGTGGAGGGAGGGCAGAGGGGATCGGAGTCCAGAGGAGGGAGGAGGCGGCCCTTCCTTTTGATTAAAAAAAGTGCGGCCTTGCGAGTGTGGAAGGGCCAGGTTCAATGAACCGCCGCGGCACACAACGGGGTTCAGGTCAGGAGTCAGGAGGTAGCCAAGTGAGAGTGCGCCCCTCTGGCCCTGGGGTACCTTTCGCTGCGCCGCCGCCGCCGGCCTCCACCCTCCACGATGGTGTCATGCAGTGTGTCAGCCACGCGCGCACATCGCTAAACCTCTGCTGATGGTGGTGAGCGGCTGTGGTCAGAAATATGGCTCAGCTTTGGTTTTCCTTTCTTTCGCAATTGTAAATGTGACGGTGTTCGGGCAACTCCAACGCGCAGAGGCAAACATACATGAATTTTGTTCGCTTTTAAGTACTTCCTCCGTTTTAAATTACTCATAGCAAAAATGAATATATCTAGAACTAAAATACATCTAGATACATCCATACCTACGACAAGTAATTCGGAACGGAGGGAGTATTTGTTTTGGATCGGGGCGGGTTTTTTTGTTTGGGTCTGCGTCCAACATATGTGTCGGCGTGGCCGGCTGGCTGGCCAATTTTACATTGATGATTGCATTTAAACATATTGTCACAAATAACATAGTTTTAAACCGAATAAAATAGTATAGTTTTACAAGCCGAATACAAATAAAAATGTTTCACATAATTTTGCAAACGAATAAAAGAAGATACATCTATTGGTTGCCAACATGAGCCCACATATACTCAACCAAATCATTTTCCAATCGCGCATGTCTTGATGAAATTGGATGAACTGTTCAAACGTTGCCGCTCCTCCATGCTCAGGCACAACATTCTCATCCTGAAACTGAAATGCTTGGTCATACAGACGTTTCGGGCGCTCGTCTTCTACGATCATGTTGTACATGATCACACAAGCAGTCATCACCTCTCATAGTTTCTGCGTGCTCCAGGTATTAGCAGGATACCGAATGATGCCCCATCGAGATTGCAAAACACTAAAGGCATGCTCGACATCCTTCCTAGCACTCTCTTGCTCTTGGGCAAATCTTTTCCTCTTCTCTCCGACAGGGTTGGGTATTGTCTTGACAATAGTGGTCCACTGAGGATAGATACCGTCACCCAGGTAGTATCATTTGTCGTAGTTGTGGCCGTTGATAGTAAAGTTCACCAGTGGGCTGTTGCCTTGGGCAAGCCTAGCAAACACCAGCGAGCACTGAAGCACGTTGATATCATTGTGTGATCCGGCCATGCCAAAGAAAGAGTACCAGATCTAGAGATCTTGAGACGCCATGGCCTCAAGTATGACTGTGCAAGCCCTGACATGACCCTTATACTGCCCTTGCCAAGCAGAAGGGCAGTTCTTCCACTCCCATGGCCTCTATGTTGCCAAGCATCCCTGAGAAGTCCCTATTGGCATTCATCGCCAACAAACGTGTTGTATCTTCCGTTGTCGGCTCTCTCAAGTACTCAGGACCAAACACAGCAATAACAGCCTTGCAGAACTTATACAGGGACTCTAGGCATGTTGACCTGCTCATACGAACGTACTCATCAATGAGATCACCGGGCACTCTGTATGCAAGCATTCGGATGGCGGCAGTGCATTTCTGATAAGAGGAGAAATCAATCTTGCCGACGACATCCTCTTTGCACTCGAAATAGTCATCATAGCCGACCACCCCCTCTTTAATACAGTTGAAAAGATGCCTACTCATACAGAAACGGCGGCAGAATTTTTGATGTTTGAACAACGGGTTTGTTGTATCAAAGTAGTCCTTCCAAAGAAGAAAATGCCCGCTCTCTCGGTTGCGATTCAACGCCAGAAGGTGGCCCGGAATGGAGCCACGGAACAACGGCCGCTGGCTGTTGAGGTGGTGATGGACCAACACGGCAGCCAATATCTCCTCCTCGACGTCGGACGACGAATCTTCAGAGTCTTAAAGGAAATTGTGGAAAAAGAACTCGTCGGCGGAGTCCATTTTGTACCTTGGCAAACTGTCGAACAACTTGTGGGAGTCGACGAAGGAGACAGCCGGCGAGGGGAGTCGCGGCGCGCATGGACCAGCTCACTGCCCTGCCGGCGTCTGACGAGCGTGCTGGTGAGGAACTAGCCGGGGCGGCGAGGCGGCTTCTTGGTCGCGGGCGGATGTGCGGTGGGGGGAGCGGGGGTGGGGAAGCTGTCTGCTCCCCGACGGTAAGACGACGGTGGCAGGCGACGGGGGAGTGGGCGGCGTTGCTGGGCGGATGTGGAAGCAGCGGCAGCTGGCAGACTCGCCGGCAAAAATGGGCGGTGGCGTCGGCGACGAAGGAGGCGGGCGAGGGTTGCTGTTTGATGGGGGGTGAGAGGGGAGTCCAATGGGCCACCGACCAACGGGCCCGGGAAGAGGAGAAGGCGAGCGTGCGCGCGTCCGTCGCATGTCCGCGCCGACGCAAATCCGGCTCAAAAATGGGCCGGGAATGGGTCGCCCGTGGACGAAAAGCAAATGCACGTCCATTTGGGTCGGCGCGTTGGGCCGCGTTTTGTGTCCGCGCGGACCCAAACGGACGACGACGGACGAAATGGGTCACCCCATTGGAGTTTCTCTAAATACACATAAAAATTAAAACATGCAAATAAGTTCAACATAATTAGACAATAAAACAGCCGGTCAACTGCCGGTCAAAGTCCACTTACATAATTAAACATAAATTTTTCAACATAAAAAAGGCGTCTCCCAGCCACCCTGTCGCTTGGCATGCCGCTCCTTCTTCGCCCGCTCCTGCCGTATGCGTCGTTCCCCCTTCACACACTCCTCCGCCAGCGCACTGACCTTCCATTGCTGGAGGTACACCGCCTCCTGCTCCAGCATTGCGCCCAGCCACACGGGTGGCGCGCTCCCCCACTCCTGCACGTACCCCTACACATTGGTACTTCTCATCGATGGAGGTGGTGGTGGCGTGGGCTCGGCTCGGGCTTGGGCTTGGGCTCGTGGACAGGCGGCGGTGGCGAGGGGTAGACGCAGTCCCCCGCTGCCGATAGCTGGAGTGTCTCCTCCAGTGCAGGCTGGTAGTGTCGTGGGAATAAGTTGATAGTAGAATAGGGGGTACGTAGGAGGAGGCAAGATCCTAGCTACGCTGAGATTGTGCACGCAAGATTTACGAGTTCAGACCCTTCTCGGAGGAAGTAACAGCCCTACGTCTCGGTGCCCGAAGGCTTGGCCGACTGGATTATGCGTGAAGTTACACGAGGTGCGAACCCTTGTCCCAGTGGAGGGGGTGGCTTATACAGAGTGCACCATGACCCCAGCCAATCCACGTTACAAGGGGTTCAATGTACATTAAGGTGGGACGTTACTGGTAACGCCAACAATAAAGATACATAAATGATCATTAAGACTACAGAGTGAATGCCTGACCGTTGCCATCCTGAGTGACTTCAGATCTTCTGTACTCCGAGTGGTTCCTGGTGTGGTCGAATGATTATGTCTTGGTCGAATGTAATTGGGTTATCCGAGTGGAACTGTTGGTCGAGTGGGTTGCACTTTTGAGGTGATTTCAGTCGGTAAATGTTGCTGCACTTTTGAATGCCTGTGACTCTAGGGAAGTATCCTTGGGAAGGGTGTCTAGGTCAGGCCTATTACCCTACCCTAGGTACATATCATCGTCATTAGCCCCCGAATGGATCGAGGTCTGAGTGGAAAAGGGGTTGAAGATGATTCCGACTCGATTTTTATGCTTCAGAGGCATTTCACCAGGGTCGATGCACCATGTTGAAACTTCTACCCTGTTTTCAGTCGCCTTGATCCATTCAGAGTTTGTCGAGTGAACTTTTACTGATATGCTTCGAGTGTTGGAATGGCATGAAATCTTTGGCGCGATTGGTTGCACTGCTGTTCTCGGATCATACGGGATTCAAAATTTGGGGAAGCGCACGAGACGGAGAGCATCATAGTAAACAAAACGGATTAGGCAGGGAGGCCTCGATTCTTGCACCACCTTTTCCGCCATGTACCGAGCACGCGACTGTTTCGGGATTTGACAGGATCGCTTGGACCCACAAGTCAGTCACTCGGAAACTTCCCCATATAAGGCATTGAAGCCGATGTGTTTGCACAGTGCGCCCCATTTTCCCTTCTTCCTCATCTGCTTCTCCCCGTGCCCTTCTCCACTCCCTACGCCGCCGCTCCGCGCGTAAGCAATCTGCAACGATGGGGCAGGACAAGACGATGGACCTGGAGCGCGCCAAGAAGGTGACGGCGATGGCGAAGTCGAAGGGCAAGAAGACGAGTCGAGGGTCATCATCAAGGTCCGGATTGCTGCCCGGCTGGATCCAAGGAGACTGGATCCGGTCCACAATCCGGCAGGAAGATCTGGATGATCTGGCTGTAGGGGGCTTGATTGCCCCTGAATCTGGGAGGCTGCCGGGAAACAAGCTTGAGTCGCAGCTACAGGAGGGTGAGTGCGTCCTCCTCGCTACTTATGTCGACCGCGGTTTCTCTCTGCCTCCTCGTCCTTTTTTCCCAGGCTTCTTGAACTTTTTCGGAGCCCAACTTCACCACTTTTCCACCAACACAATCACATATCTTGTCACGTATGTCTCTTTGTGCGAAAACTTCTTGGGTTGCCGACCGCACTGGGGTCTTTTCAAGCACATTTTTACCTGCCGCTCTCAGTCGGTGAGCAAGGCCAGTCCAACTGACGATAAGACCCGGGTGATCCAAATGTGTGGGGGTTTAGGGATTCAGACGAGGGGTAGGAGTGCCTTTCCTGCCATGACTCTTCCTGACTCGGTTAGGGGATGCCAGTCGACTTGGTTATACTGCAAGGATGTTCCGACTCCTGGTCAGTCGACCAGTCTTCCTCCCTTCACCATGGATCGAGTTCACCAACCCCCTTCATTGCTCGAGACCCCGGAGGAGAAAGCCGAGGTGCTGATGTTAGTCGACCGGGTAGTTTAGCTAGTCTGTGATGGCGTGACTGGTATGGACTTGTTGGAGGTGTTCCTCAGTCGACGCATCTAGCCTCTCCAGGCCCGTGACCATCTGATGTGGATGTACTCGGGCTCGAACTACACCGCTCGGATCCACCCGGAGGAGGTCGCCGAGGAGATGGTGGCGCAGTGGCTGCAGAGTATCACTGGGAATAAGGACAACCCCAGGGGGTCCAGAAGAGTTGTGCCATTCGACTCCAGACATGAACCAGACAAGGTCTGACATTTGTTATCGAGTGTCTTCTAATTCTGACTTGCAATTATCCTCGAATTTGATTGACGTTTGTTTGACTCTTTGTCTTGTAGATATACACTGAAATGTACTCAATGTTGAACGGGGATCTGACCCAGGAAGGAGAAGCGAGTGTGACGAAAGCACTCAGTGGCAATCTGGGAACTCGGATGAAGAAGAGAGTGGCGACTCAAGCAGCAGTGAAGAAGTCGTGTAACATCCCAAATTTTTAATTTGGAATGTTATACATTAGAACATCATTGCATATCATATTTTATTGCATTTTGGTTGATCATAGAAATTCCACGCAACTCAAGGACATACGGAGAGAGTTGGGGATTTCGTTAATTTTTCATATTTGGTTTTTTCTCGAATTATGAAAAGAGGATCATTTGGTTTTAATTATTTTTCTCTGAAATATTTTTTTATAAAAAAATAAAAGAGAGAGGATAAAATGACTTCCTCAAAGTAAAGAAATATCAGAGATTTAATATTAAAATCAAATAAGATTTTTATTCGAAGTTTTATCGCTATTTTATTTGAATTAGGAAAAAGTGCGTTTTTCAAAATTGCATTTTAGGCCCAAATAAATGTTCACCTTGTCCGCCTTATTTTTAGACGACAGGGAAAATTTATTTTGGAATTTTTGGAGTCCGTTTAGTATTTCTTTTCTTTCTTTTTCTGCACGTCAGAATTAATTAAAAAAAGCCAACCGACTTAGGGTCGTATTCGGTCAGGACTCTATCGGGCCAGGCTTTAAAGCCCGAGGCCCCCGAGCCGCCCCAGCCCACCCGAAACCCTAGCCCCGCCGCCGCCCGATCCACCGCCGCCGCGCGCCGCCCTGCTGTCGCGAGCCGCCGTCGCCGCCTCGCCTCACGTGTCGCACCGCCGCACCGCCGCCCTGCCGCCGCGCCGCCGCCTCGCCGCTGCTGCACCGAAGCCCGCCGCCGCCGTCGGACCCCGCCGGAGTTCGAGGTAGCCACCGGTTTTTTTTAAAAAACCGATCGGTTTTATTTCGTAAACCCTAGATCCGTTTTTTTAGATCTGGTTCGGTTTATTTTTTCGGTTTAGTTATTTAGCGAACGCCCGTTTTTACGTTCGGTTTTACGAATGGTTTTCACCATTTGGCCGCAGGTAGCGAACGTTCGTTCGTTAGCCTGTTCGTCAGTTTTTCTTTTTCTCGGATTTTCCGCGATTATTTTCGATCACGATTCCTGATTCGATTTTCGTTCTAGTATAACTTTTCGCTCGTTTATCGGAATTAGGTGATTCAAGGGCCTAGAGTTTCGTCTCGAAACCCTCTTTCCGTTTAACCAACTTAAACAAGTTTTTGCTACTGTAAAATTTGACCTAGGTCTAGATTAGTAAACGAAGCTTATTTCTCTCGCCGTTTGAGTTTTGTTGTTTCGTTTGATTTGATTCTTTTTGCCAACCAGATTTCTTAAGTTGAACTTTCTGGTTAGATTTCTTATTTGCATTTTACCTGTGCTTTTGCTTGATTGCTTATTGTATGCTTGTTTGATTGCGATAGAGTACCCGTAGTGTGAAGCGTGCTACATCGAGTCTCTAGGTTTCGCGGATCATCAGCAAGGCAAGTAACACTTTGATCATACCTCTTACTACCCACTTTTCATTGCATTAGATCAACCCTCAAACATTGCATGTTTAGGATCTGAATTAAATTGTGGGTTTGGGAAGTAGATGAGGTAGTATGTATTCACCTGTTTATTATCAAACCCTGGGAGTTACTTCTACGTTGCTTATATTGCTATGCTATGCTTGTAGACGTGGATTGGGTTTGAGAGTATCCATGACAGATGTGAGTTGAGATTTAATGGTTAACTTAAGGTGGCAACTTTAATACACATCTGGGTGGACTGAGGCACCTGGGGATTCTAGTGATTGCCTGTATTTTTTGGAAATCCCGGGGTACCGTGTGATTCTCCTATGGACCGCCACCCAGGCTCAAAGGGATCATAAAATTATTCATACTGGAAACTTCCATGTGCAGCCACATGCCATTATGGGCTCTGGCATAAGTGAGTAAGTTGTGGGAAACCTTTCCATGATGGGCTAGCAGATGTAGGGGTTGTAGGTGTACCGGCATATCTATCGGTTAAGGGGACCTCTTCGAAAAGACTGTGTCTTGGTCATTCGTTTCTCAACACCATCTAGTGCGAGAACACCAACAGAGGAGATCGAGTCTTGCGGGGAAAAGTGCACAAACCTCTACAGAGTGTACAAACTAATCATGGTTAGCCGTGTCCCCGGTTATGGACATCTTGAGTATCTAGTTCTTGGATTATCATGTGGATCTCATCACTCTTAATATAACTTGATTGGGTTTAATGATGATTACTTTTTTTAATTGGGATTGAGTTGGGTGAACCTTCTCAATGTTTAACAACTACCATGATAGTTAAATAAAATTTATTCCTTTGCAGTAGGGAAAAATTGGCTTTTCACAAAACATATTAACCATACAGCCTCCACCAGCCATATATGCATGTAGTGATAGCTTTACTCTATGCATTACTCTCTTGTGTTACTTTGCCAGCATATTCTATGTGCTGACCCATTTTCGGGCTGCAACGTATCATGTTGCAGACTTTTCAGACAACGAGTAAGGAGCCTTAGGTCGTGGTCTTTCACTCAATGATGCCATTGGAGTTGATGGACTCACTTTATCTTCCAAGCCTTCGACTGTTATCGTATTAGATGGCCTTAAACCATATTTATTGTAATAAGTTCTCTTTCGAGACAATCAATGTAATAAGTGTGTGATTGCCACTGTTATAAATCCTTCAAGTATTGTGTGTGTCAGCATTACCGATCCAGGGATGACACTTATACACAGAGACCAGACTGTTTGAGGTCTGGTCGCTACAAAGATGGTATCAGAGCACATGCTGACTGTAGGACACGACCACTAAGCTAAAGCCCTAGATCACTACTCTCTTCTCATTTCTAACTCCCCCCTTTTTCTACATCTTTAGGATGGCAGATGCAAGGAACAAGTTTGCGCAAACGGATGAAGACGCCCCCTTTGGAAGACACTTGAAGGAAGTCACTAGGTACCTGAACATTGGAATACCAAGCTTCACCGGGACTTACAATGCCACTTTACCAGAAGAGGAGCGTTGGATGATTCAAGTTAAAGTTCCAGGAAGGACATTCACACCAATCACTGAGCCCATAGAATTTTCTTTCGATGCACCAACCTGGAGTCTAGGAAAGAGTATAGCAGCTCACATCACCATGGGACGCATTGGAGAAGTTTACCACAAGGATCTCAAGGATACTGTCGGTGTCAAAACCGGCGGATCTCGGTAGGGGGTCCCGAACTATGCGTCTAGGCCGGATGGTAACAGGAGACAAGGGACACAATGTTTTACCCAGGTTCGGGCCCTCTTGATGGAGGTAAAACCCTACGTCCTGCTTGATTAATATTGATGACATGGGTAGTACAAGAGTAGATCTACCACGAGATCAAGGAGGCTAAACCCTAAAAGCTAGCCTATGGTGTGATTGTTCTATGATGAAGTTGTCCTACAGACTAAAACCCTCCGGTTTATATAGACACCGGAGAGGGTTAGGGTTACACAAAGTCGGTTACAATGGTAGGAGATCTTGAATATCCGCATCGCCAAGCTTGCCTTCCACGCCAAGGAAAGTCCCATCCGGACACGGGACGGAGTCTTCAATCTTGTATCTTCATAGTCCTGGAGTTCGGCTGAAGGCATAGTCCGGCTACCCGAACACCCCCTAATCTAGGACTCCCTCAGTAGCCCCTGAACCAGGCTTCAATGACGACGAGTCCGACGCGCAGATTGTCTTCGGCATTGCAAGGCGGGTTCCTCCTCCAAATTCTTCATAAAAGTTTGTAAACACCAAGAGTAGTGTCCGGCTCTGCAAAATAAGCTTCCACGTATTGCCATAGAGAGAATAATATTAACACAAATGTAATCTGCTGACGTATTCCGCAGCGTGACATCACACTACGGCCAAGCCTTTATTCGAATCGTTTTCACTTCTCCACCTTAGCGTGTTTTGCGAGGCGGTTTCCTTGGCACGTCTTGTCAAAGCAGAGATTGTGTCCCCTTTGTTTACGGGATTCTCGTTAATACGAACGTGGGTAACCCAACCGCGCCACTTATCACAGCGCTTGGGAGGCAAGTGAGTTTTACTAGGCTGGTGGGGACGCATAGTCGCATCCGCCCATATAAGGGGACAAGGATCCACCTTTTTACCTATGCCTTCTTCCTCCTTTGCCTATCCATCTTCTGCGCACCCGAGCTCCAGTGCCCAAGCCCGCACTTCCTACCTCAACCCTCTCCAACAATGTCCGGAGCGGGAGGCAAGTGGATGGTCTCCTCCGTCACGGAGGGCCATGTCAAAAGGTTAAGGAAGGCCGGATACTTGTCCAAAGACATCGCGCACCGGCTTCCTGAGGAGGGGCATCTTCTCCCCACCCCAAGGCCCCATGAGAGGGTAGTATTTCTTCCCCACTTCCTCCGCGGACTGGGTTTTCCTCTCCACCCATTTGTCCGCGGGCTCATGTTCTACTATGGCCTAGACTTCCACGATCTGGCCCCGACCTTCATCCTCAATATCTCGGCGTTTATCGTCGTGTGCGAGGCTTTCCTCTGCATTCGCCCCCATTTCGGCCTCTGGCTCAAGACCTTCAACGTCAAGCCAAAGGTGGTGCGCGGCAACCAGGTGGAGTGCGGAGGTGCCATGGCGGGTAAAATTCCAACGTCCTATGGCTCGAGGGCTTCTTTGTGGAGACCTTGAAGGGGTGGCAGTCAGGATGGTTTTACATCACCGAGCCACGCGATCTGAAGTGGATCGCAGCCCCTGAATTCCGATCCGGACCCCCTACACGGCTCACGTCCTGGAAGGAGATGAGCTTGTCGTGGGGCGACGAAGAAGAGCTGACCGGACTGCAAAAATGCATCCAGTCCCTGGTGAACAAGCAGCTCAAGCTTGTCAACGTAATCCAGGTCATGCTCGTCCGCCGGATCCTTCCGTGTCAAGAACGGGACTTCAATTTGTGGGAGTTCAACCCGGCGCAGCACCGCACTCTGAGCAGGCTCTTCGACACGACGTATGAAGATGTCTGGAGGGGGCTAACCAAAGGTGCCGAGGCTCCCACATCCGCCTCCGAAGACCGCGGATTCAGCTCGCAGCGTCCGGCGAGATCGTAAGTGTTCGAATACCAGAGTAACTCGTGATATTCCTTTTGTTGCACAGCTTTCCCTAACGTCGGATATAATCATGCAGTCTGCCCAAGGACGGGCTCGACGAGTCGTCGAGCGGATCCCTGGATTCATCGGACGTGAATTCAGTTCCGGCCGCTGCTTCCCCCTGTGTTGCGGATGACGCCGAAGTGGCGTCGCGACAAGCTCCGGGGCGAGAGGAGGTGGTCCAAGAGGAGCCGCGAGGTGACCTCCCGGACTCCAGGAGTGAAGGGGATAAGACCCCCCTGGGCTCCAAGTCCGGCTTTAAGCCGGACACTGCGCCGGAATCATCAACGGTTCCGGACCGCGGTAGGCGAACTCCTACCAAGAGGAGCAAGCCTACTGAGCCGGCATCCTCCGTCCAACCAGAGGCGTCGGACAATCTGCTGGAGGAGCTTAAGGGCGCCTCCATCAACGAGGAGCACCGTGCCATCATGAGTATGGTGGTCCAGAAGGTTCGGTCCACCAAAAGCGGACTGACTGAAGCTTGTGCTAGCCTTCTAACAGGCTTCGAGGTAAGTAAAAATATGTAAAAATATTACCGTATAGACAGTAGCCCCTGATGCTCTGTTTGGCGTTCGGAAAGAAAAGCCGAATAGAGGATCTATTAAATATCGCAGGAGTCTAACTAAAAAGGAGTCAATATACGTATGCAGGCTTCACTGCTGGCCATCGCCGCACTGACTGCGGAGGTGGGTGCCCTGAAGCAGGGCCTCGAGCGGACCGAGCAAGAGCTCGGCCTTGCCAAATGGCAGCTCGAGGAGAAAGAAGGTAAGAGATACCTTATAGAAAAAATGCCTATAGGGAGGCGCAATTGCAAAAAATGACAGGAGTATACTGCTTATTGTAGGGGCTACAACTGAGGTGGCGACCCTCAAGCAGGCGCTGTCCGAGGCCGAGAAGAAAGCGGCCACGGAGCGCGCCGAGCGGGAGAAATTTGAGGCGCAGGTCGGCGAGGTGCGGCAAGAGCTTCAGGTTCTCATGCAAAAACATGAGAGTTTGGAGCTCGACTCGAAGACGCAAGCGTCCGAGCTTGCTACGGCCCTTAAAACTGCCAAATCTACCAAGGCCGAAGCCCAGAAGGCCCTCCAGGAATTGGATGTGGTGAAAAAGATAGCGGCGGGTAAGGCATTCTATATGCAAAGTAGACATATAAAAGTAAACTTACTTACCCGAATCCGGAGCTCTCCAGGGGCATTCGCAGATCTTCCCCGCAGCGTATCCAATGCCGCCGCATTCTACCGAGCCGAGGAAGGCAGCTCGACGGAAAAGGTGTTCTGGTCTCAGTACACTGAGGCCGGACACCCTGTGCCCTTGAGCGACCAGCTGAAGCAGCTGGTCGAGCTCCACAAGGCGGCCGAACAGGCCCTGAAGGGCTTCATAGTTCGGCTGTGGCCTAGAGAGGCCCTGCCTGGGAGCTACTTCAGACTGGTGCGGCGGCTGGTGGAGGCTTGTCCAAGGCTTGAGGTCATCAAGCGCTCCTTCTGCATAGAAGGTGCCCGTAGGGCCCTTGCCCGTGCAAAGGTGCATTGGGGTAAGCTGGACGGTGCGAAGCTTGTGAAGGACGGGCCGCCGCCAGGGAAGGAGCATCGCAAGCCCGAGAACTATTACAAGGATGTTCTTGCTGGTGCCCGCCTTGTGGCGGATGAATGTACCAAGGATGTAATTTTTGAATGAACTCACTCGTGTTATCCTGTGCGCTGAAAACTTGTTCATATGCGCTAAGCAATGCTTGAATTTAAAAATATTACTTTCTGTGCGACCGTTTATGAAAAAATTGAGAGATGGCCAGTCGTCGGCTTCTGCCCCCATGCCACTAGTGCTGGGGTGTTCGGGATAAACTTGAGCGCTCTTTTTCCCATGATTGGGTCCGTCGAGGGAGGCGGTCAGCACAATGAACAAGGCAATTGGACTATAATGCTTGAACACTCTCACTTAGCCATAGAACTCTATAATTTTTAATTTCAGCGAAGCCCCTAGTATTCGGAAGACCGAGTTCGGGGCGCTATCCACGCCTTGGCCGGACAAAGCCGGTTCCTCGCTCGAAGCGGCATAAGCCTTTAAGGACTCGAAAAACCTCTCGAACAGCGACCGGTCTCTCGCCTCATCATGACAGTCAGTTTTAGCTTTCTCCACTGAGCTGCTCGGCCCAGCTTAACTGGGGCACAATCGCAGTGGTTCTCCTAGTGCTACCTTAGCCGATATAGCGGAACGTAAGGCACCAAAACATAGGAGCCGGGCAAACCCAACTATTGACCCAAATCATGATTCAGAGCCGATGCATATAGTGCTATAAGTTTGGGGTGCCGCACTTGTGAAAGTGGACGAACTTCTCACGCCATATTGATGGGTACTGAAGCCCCTAGCGTATTTTGCCGTACCATAGTGTACGGATGCAGCATGTTATTAATAAACATATATATATAAAGAGGGTAATGCAAAACATAGACAAAAAGCTATGCATTGTTTATAGAAAGGCTGCTATGAAAGCGGAACGATACAAATAGTGCGATAGGCAAAATAAATTGGACTATTTAACATGTCCTGGCCAGGGGCAGGCTGCAGAATTGTATTAAAAAACAGGTATACTGCTCACGATAGAGACCACCTGGGAGTTCCATAATGCGGCGTGGCTTGTCTGCTTCCCTGGATCTTGCATCGTTTGTGCAGCAGTTGAATTGCCGAACGGGTCGTCCGAAGTATGGAGTCCTGAGAGTAAGAGAAAAAAGAAGGAATTCAGCAGCCCCTGGTGCGGTTTAAGCCGTATTTCGGGCGTGCCGTGATAGTGCCCCTTCCCCTGTGCCCATGGTATTTCAAGAGCGTAGTTATGTACGCGAAGCGCTGGTTTCGCTATATCGCAAGGGCTAGGGTTGGGGCCGCATTGCTACGCTAGCTCGGAACGTGCCAGGCGGTCTTGTTGTAGGGTACTCCGGGCGCGCTTGACAGTGTCCGGCTTTTTGAAGGCCGAACTGGAGGACTGCCTAGAGAGGCTGCTTTGTACTTCTGCTGCGAGCGCTGCCGTGTGCTCCTCCATTCGGAGGGAGCGTTCAGTGTTCCCATTAACCGTGATTACTCCCCTAGGGCCTGGCATCTTGAGCTTGAGGTATGCATAGTGCGGTACCGCATTGAATTTTGCGAATGCGGTTCGCCCGAGCAGTGTGTGATAGCCACTACAGAACGGGACTATGTCGAAGATTAACTTCTCGCTTCGGAAGTTATCCGGAGATCCGAAGACCACTTCTAGTGTAACTGAGCCTGTACAGTTGACTTCTACACCTGGTATGACGCCCTTAAAGGTCGTTTTGGTGGGCTTGATCCTCGAGGGATCTATGCCCATCTTTCGCACTGTATCCTGGTAAAGCAGGTTCAGGCTGCTGCCGCCGTCCATGAGGACTCTTGTGAGATGAAATCCGTCAATGATTGGGTCTAGAACTAATGCAGCGAAGCCGCTGTGACGGATGCTAGTGGGGTGGTCCCTTCGATCAAAGGTGATCGGGCAGGAGGACCATGGGTTGAACTTTGGGGCGACCGGCTCCATCGCATATACGTTCCGTAACGCACGCTTCCGCTCCCTCTTGGGGATGTGGGTTGCGTATATCATGTTCACCGTCCGCACTTGCGGGGGAAATCCCTTCTGTCCACTGTTGTTCGGCGGCCTGGGCTCCTCCTCATCGTCGCTATGCAGCCCCTTGTCTTTGTTTTCGGCTCTTAACTTGCCTGCCTGCTTGAACACCCAACAATCCTTGTTGGTGTGATTGGCTGGCTTTTCGGGGGTGCCATGTATCTGGCACAAGCGGTCGAGTATTCGGTCCAAACTGGACGGGCCCTGAGTTTTTCTTTTGAATGGATGTTTCCGTTGACCGGATTTGTAGCCTCGGAATCCGGCATTAACTGCTGTATCCTCATTGTTGTCGCTGTTAACGCGGCGCTTTTGTTTGTTCCGATGCGACCTGTCACTTTTGTCCTTGGTATTCGAATTACCAGTGTTCTTGGTTAAGTTGTTACTGCGAGCTAGCCAGCTGTCTTCTCCTACACAAAAGCGGGTCATGAGTGTCGTGAGGGCTGCCATAGATTTCGGCTTTTCCTGTCCCAGGTGCCGGGCCAGCCACTCATCACAGATATTATGCTTGAAGGCCGCTAAGGCCTCTGCGTCCGGACATTCGACTATCTGGTTTTTCTTTGTTGGGAACCGTGTCCAGAATTGCCTGGCCGATTCTTCTGGCTGCTGAATTATGTGGCTTAGGTCATCGGCGTACAGTGGTCGCACATAAGTGCCCTGGAAGTTGTTAAGGAATGCGGCTTCCAGGTCCTCCCAAGAACCGATTGAGTTTGCTGGCAAGCTGTTAAGCCAATGTCGGGCCGGTCCCTTAAGTTTGAGTGGGAGGTATTTGATGGCGTGTAGATCATCACTGCGGGCCATGTGGATATGAAGTAGATAATCCTCGATCCATACCGCAGGATCTGTTGTGCCATCATACGATTCGATGTTTACGGGTTTGAAGCCCTCAGGGATTTTATGATCCATTACTTCATCTGTGAAGCATTGTGGGTGTGCGCTGCCCCTGTATTGGGCTATATCACGATGCAGCTCAAAGGAGCTTTGTCTATTGAGTTCGGCCCGGCCAGATTCATTGCGTCCGGAGTGACGATCACCGTCACGTGCCGTGGGGCACCTGCGCGATCCGTAGATCGATATTGTTTGCCTTGCCTTGTCCTCCAGGATGTCGCGCAGGTCGGGCGCATTTTCCCGTGCCTTAGTATGCTTGACGCTGTGCTGGGGCATGGCTTGAGTGGAGGGCCAAGAGGCCTCTCTGTCGTGGCCACGAGGTGGTCGGTCGGCCATGTCATGCGCTGGTGATGTAGGTGCTTCCTCCTCTAGTCGGGGTAGCAGCCTGCGCTTTGGGTAACTCTTGGAGGGGTGTTCGAGTTCATACTCTTCGGCCGCAAGGACTTCAGTCCATCTATCAGCTAGCAAATCCTGATCAGCTCTAAGCTGTTGCCGCTTTTTCTTGAGGCTTCTTGCCATGGCCATGAGCCTACGTTTAAAACGCTCTTGTTCAGCAAGATCCTCTGGCACAACGAACTCGTCGTCGTTGAGGCTTGCCTCATCTTCGGAGGGAGGCGTATAATTATCGTCCTCAACCTCTTGGTCCGCCGCCCTCTCGTGAGGGCTGGCTTCTCTGTCCTCCTGTGCCGAATTTTGCTGGAGGGGGTGTTCTTCGGCGCTATCTGGAGTAGTATTATCTCCCGTGCCGGAATCACCGTTTTTGCTTTGGCGGGATTTAGAGCGGTGCCGCTGACGCCGGCGCTCGAGCTGTTTCTTAGAGGTATCGTCCACCGCTGTTCCATCGCCATCTCCATCCTTTGGAGTGTCCACCATATATATGTCATATGACGAGGTATCCTTCCAACGCCCTACAGGTGCTGGTTCTTGTTCGTCTCCTGCATCGTCGTCCATGCTGTTGATGTCTTCGAAGTCAAAGTCAAGCATGTCGGTTAAGTCGTCGACAGTGGCTACGAAGTGGGTGGTGGGTGGGTTTTGAATTTCTTCATCGTCCGTATCCCAACCTTGCTGACCGTAGTCCGGCCAGGGCTCTCCTGATAAAGAGAGAGACTTTAGAGAATTCAGGATGTCGCCGAAGGGCGAGTGCTGAAAGATGTCCGCGGCGGTGAACTCCATTATTGGCGCCCAATCGGATTTGATCGGCGGGGGCACGGGGGGCTCGGAGTTCGGAGAGGAATCCGGCTCCTCGGAGTCACGGGCCATGCAGAGTGCGGGGCTGGAGTTCAGCTCGATCGCCTCTGAGATTGCAGCCTCTGAGGCAGCGTCCAACCGCTGATCCTCGATTGGCGCAGTGGGCTCCGAGTCAATGGTTGGAACCGATGCGTGTGCGGCCTCCAAGGTGCTGTTCGGCGGCAAAGCTATATCATGCCCCTCGAGACAATGCGGCACGCTTGGCTGTGGCTCGAATCCGTCGAAGATCAAGTCGCCGCGGATGTCAGCCGTGTAGTTTAGGCTTCCAAACTTGACTTGATGGCCAGGGGCGTAACTTTCGATCTGCTCAAGGTGACCAAGCGAGTTGGCCCATAGTGCGAAGCCGCCGAAGATGAAGATCTGTCCGGGGAGAAAAGTCTCACCCTGGACTGCATCGTGGTTGATGATCGAAGAAGCTATCGAGCCTGAAAGCGATGACACGGAGGAACTCTCAATGAAAGCACCAATGTCGGTGTCAAAACCGGCGGATCTCGGGTAGGGGATCCCAAACTGTGCGTCTAGGCCAGATGGTAACAGGAGACAAGGGACACAATGTTTTACCCAGGTTCGGGCCCTCTTGATGGAGGTAAAACCCTACGTCCTGCTTGATTAATATTGATGACATGGGTAGTACAAGAGTAGATCTACCACGAGATCAAGGAGGCTAAACCCTAAAAGCTAGCCTATGGTGTGATTGTTGTATGATGAAGTTGTCCTACGGACTAAAACCCTCCGGTTTATATAGACACCAGAGAGGGTTAGGGTTACACAAAGTCGGTTACAATTGTTGGAAATATGCCCTAGAGGCAATAATAAAAGGATTATTATTATATTTCCTTGTTCATGATAATTGTCTTTTATTCATGCTATAATTGTGTTATCCGGAAATCGTAATACATGTGTGAATACATAGACACCAACATGTCCCTAGTAAGCCTCTAGTTGACTAGCTCGTTGATCAACAGATAGTCATGGTTTCCTGACTATGGACATTGGATGTCATTGATAACGAGATCACATCATTAGGAGAATGATGTGATGGATAAGACCCAATACTAAACATAGCACAAGATCGTATAGTTCGTTTGCTAGAGTTTTTCCATGTTAAGTATCTTTTCCTTAGACCATGAGATCGTGTAACTCCCGGATACCGTAGGAGTGCTTTGGGTGTACCAAACGTCACAACGTAACTGGGTGACTATAAAGGTATACTATGGGTATCTCCGAAAGTGTCTGTTGGGTTGACACGGATCAAGACTGGGATTTGTCACTCCGTATGACGGAGAGGTATCTCTGGGCCCACTCGGTAATGCATCATCATAATGAGCTCAAAGTGACCAAGTGTCTGGTCACGGGATCATGCATTACGGTACGAGTAAAGTGACTTGCCGGTAACGAGATTGAACGAGGTATTGGGATACCGACGATCGAATCTCGGGCAAGTAACGTACCGATTGACAAAGGGAATTGTATACGGGGTTGCTTGAATCCTCGACATCGTGGTTCATCCGATGAGATCATCGAGGAGCATGTGGGAGCCAACATGGGTATCCACATCCCACTGTTGGTTATTGACCGGAGATCCGTCTCGGTCATGTCTACATGTCTCCCGAACCCGTAGGGTCTACACACTTAAGGTTCGGTGACGCTAGGGTTGTAGAGATATGAATATGCAGTAACCCGAAAGTTGTTCGGAGTCCCAGATGAGATCCCGGACGTCACGAGGAGTTCCGGAATGGTCCGGAGGTGAAGAATTATATATAGGAAGTGTAGTTTCGGCCATCGGGAGAGTTTCGGGGGTCACCGGTATTGTACCGGGATCACCGGAAGGGTCCCTGGGGTCCACTGGGTGGGGCCACCCATCCCGGAGGGCCCCGTGGGCTGAAGTGGGGAGGGGAACCAGCCCATAGTGGGCTGGTGCGCACCCTTTGGCCCACCCCATGCGCCTAGGGTTGGGGACCCTAGGGTGGGGGGGCGCCCCACCTGGCTTGGGGGGCACTCCACCCCTTGGCCGCCGCCGCCCTAGGAGATCCCATCTCCTAGGGCCGGCGCCCCCCCTAGGGGAGCCTATATAAAGGGGGGAGGGAGGGGCAGCCGCACCCTTGACTCTTGGCGCCTCCCTCTCCCCTGCTACACCTCTCCCTCTCGCAGAAGAACGGCGAAGCCCTGCTGCGGTGACTGCTGCATCCACCACCACGCCGTCGTGCTGCTGGATCTTCATCAACCTCTCCTCCCCCCTTGCTGGATCAAGAAGGAGGAGACGTCACGCTGACCGTACGTGTGTTGAACACGGAGGTGCCGTCCGTTCGGCGCTAGGATCTCCGGTGATTTGGATCACGTCGAGTACGACTTCCTCATCCCCGTTCTTTGAACGCTTCCGCACGTGATCTACAAAGGTATGTAGATGCAATCCGATCACTCGTTGCTAGATGAACTCATAGATGGATCTTGGTGAAACCGTAGGAAAATTTTTGTTTTCTGCAACGTTCCCCAACAGTGGCATCATGAGCTAGGTCTATGCGTAGTTCTTTTTGCACGAGTAGAACACAATTTGTTGTGGGCATAGATGTTGTCAACTTTCTTGCTGCTACTAGTCTTATTTTGCTTTAGCGGTATTGTGGGATGAAGCGGCCCGGACCAACCTTACACGTACGCTTACGTGAGACCGGTTCCACCGACTGACATGCACTAGTTGCATAAGGTGGCTGGCGGGTGTCTGTCTCTCCCACTTTAGTTGGAGCAGATTTGATGAAAAGGGTCCTTATGAAGGGTAAATAGAAGTTGACAAATCACGTTGTGGCTTTAACATAGGTAAGAAAACGTTGTTGCTAGAACCCTCTTGCAGCCACGTAAAACATGCAACAACAATTAGAGGACGTCTAACTTGTTTTTGCAGCAAGTGTTCTGTGATGTGATATGGCCAAAGTTGTGATGAATGATGAATGATATATATGTGATGTATGAGATCATGTTCTTGTAATAGGAATCACGACTTGCATGTCGATGAGTATGACAACCGGCAGGAGCCATAGGAGTTGTCTTTATTTTTTGTATGACCTGCGTGTCATTGAGAAATGCCATGTAAATTACTTTACTTTATTGCTAAACATGTTAGCCATAGTAGTAGAAGTAATAGTTGGCAAGCAAGTTCATGGAGACACGATGATGGAGATCATGGTGTCATGTCGGTGACAAGATGATCATGGAGCCCCAAGATGGAGATCACAGGAGCTATATGATACTGGCCATATCATGTCACTATTATTCGATTGCATGTGATGTTTATCATGTTTTTGCATCTTGTTTACTTAGAACGACGGTAGTAAATAAGATGATCCCTCATAATAATTTCAAGAAAGTGTTCCCCCTAACTATGCACCATTGCGACAGTTCGTTGTTTCGAAGCACCACGTGATGATCGGGTGTGATAGATTCCAACGTTCACATACAACGGGTGTAAGACAGATTTACACATGCAAACACTTAGGTTGACTTGACGAGCCTAGCATGTACAGACATGGCCTCGGAACACAGAAGACCGAAAGGTCGAGCATGAGTCGTATAGAAGATACGATCAACATGAAGATGTTCACCGATGTTGACTAGTCCGTCTCACGTGATGATCGGACACGGCCTAGTTAACTCGGATCATGTTATACTTAGATGACTGGAGGGATGTCTATCTAAGTGGGAGTTCATTGAATAATTTGATTAGATGAACTTAATTATCATGAACTTAGTCTAAAATCTTTACAACATGCATTGTAGATCAAATGGCCAACGTTGTCCTCAACTTCAACGCGTTCCTAGAGAAAACCAAGCTGAAAGACGATGGCAGCAACTATACGGACTGGGTCCGGAACCTGAGGATCATCCTCATAGCTGCCAAGAAAGATTATGTCCTACAAGCACCGCTAGGTGAAGCACCTGCTCTCCCTGCAGAACAAGACGTTATGAACGCTTGGCAGACACGTACCGATGATTACTCCCTCGTTCAGTGCGGCATGCTTTACAGCTTAGAGCCGGGGCTCCAAAAGCGTTTTGAGAGACACGGAGCATATGAGATGTTCGAAGAGCTGAAAATGGTTTTTCAAGCTCATGCCCGGGTCGAGAGATATGAAGTCTCCGACAAGTTCTTCAGCTGTAAGATGGAGGAAAACAGTTCTGTCAGTGAGCACATACTCACTATGTCTGGGTTACATAACCGCTTGACTCAGCTGGGAGTTAATCTCCCGGATGACGCGGTCATTGACAGAATCCTTCAGTCGCTTCCACCGAGCTACAAGAGCTTTGTGATGAACTTCAATATGCAGGGGATGGAAAAGACCATTCCTGAAGTATTTGCAATGCTGAAATCAGCAGAGGTAGAAGTCAAAAAGGAACATCAAGTGTTGATGGTGAATAAAACCACTAAGTTCAAGAAAGGCAAGGGTAAGAAGAACTTCAAGAAGGACGGCAAGGGAGTTGCCGCGCCCGGCAAGCAAGCTGCCGGGAAGAAGCCAAAGAATGGACCCAAGCCTGAGACTGAGTGTTTTTATTGCAAGGGAAGTGGTCACTGGAAGCGGAACTGCCCCAAATACTTAGCGGACAAGAAGGCCGGCATCACGAAAGGTATATGTGATATACATGTAATTGATGTGTACCTTACCAGTACTCGTAGTAGCTCCTGGGTATTTGATACCGGTGCGGTTGCTCACATTTGTAACTCAAAGCAGGAGCTGCGAAATAAGCGGAGACTGGCGAAGGACGAGGTGACGATGCGCGTCGGGAATGGTTCCAAGGTCGATGTGATCGCCGTCGGCACGCTACCTCTACATTTACCTACGGGATTAGTTTTAAACCTCAATAATTGTTATTTAGTGCCAGCTTTGAGCATGAACATTGTATCAGGATCTCGTTTAATTCGAGATGGCTACTCATTTAAATCCGAGAATAATGGTTGTTCTATTTATATGAGAGATATGTTTTATGGTCATGCTCCGATGGTGAATGGTTTATTCTTAATGAATCTCGAGCGTAATGCTACACATATTCATAGTGTGAATACCAAAAGATGTAAGGTTGATAATGATAGTCCCACATACTTGTGGCACTGCCGCCTTGGTCACATAGGTGTCAAACGCATGAAGAAGCTCCATGCAGATGGACTTTTAGAGTCTCTTGATTACGAATCATTTGACACGTGCGAACCATGCCTCATGGGTAAAATGACCAAGACTCCATTCTCAGGAACAATGGAGCGAGCAACCAACTTATTGGAAATCATACATACTGATGTGTGCGGTCCAATGAGTGTTGAGGCTCGCGGTGGCTATCGTTATGTTCTCACCCTCACTGATGACTTGAGTAGATATGGGTATGTCTATTTAATGAAACACAAGTCTGAGACCTTTGAAAAGTTCAAGGAATTTCAGAGTGAGGTTGAGAATCAACGTGACAGGAAAATCAAGTTCTTGCGATCAGATCGTGGAGGAGAATACTTGAGTCACGAGTTTGGCACACACTTAAGAAAATGTGGAATAGTTTCACAACTGACGCCGCCTGGAACACCTCAGCGTAATGGTGTGTCCGAACGTCATAATCGCACTCTATTAGATATGGTGCGATCTATGATGTCTCTTACCGATTTACCGCTATCATTTTGGGGCTATGCTTTAGAGACTGCCGCATTCACTTTAAATAGGGCTCCGTCGAAATCCGTTGAGACGACACCGTATGAATTATGGTTTGGGAAGAAACCTAAGCTGTCATTTCTAAAAGTTTGGGGATGCGATGCTTATGTCAAGAAACTTCAACCTAAAAAGCTCGAACCCAAGTCGGAAAAATGCGTCTTCATAGGATACCCTAAAGAAACTATTGGGTATACCTTCTACCTCAGATCCGAAGGCAAGATCTTTGTTGCCAAGAATGGATCCTTTCTAGAGAAGGAGTTTCTCTCGAAAGAAGTAAGTGGGAGGAAAGTAGAACTTGATGAAGTATTACCTCTTGAACCGGAAAAAGGCGCAACTCAAGAAAATGTTCCTGAGGTGCCTGCACTGACTAGAGAGGAAGTTAATGATGATGATCATGAAACTTCAGATCAAGTTGCTACTGAACTTCGTAGGTCCACAAGGACACGTTCCGCACCAGAGTGGTACAGCAACCCTGTCTTGGAAATCATGTTGTTAGACAACGGTGAACCTTCGAACTATGAAGAAGCGATGGAGGGCCCGGATTCTGACAAATGGCTGGAAGCCATGAAATCCGAGATAGGATCCATGTATGAAAACGAAGTATGGACTTTGACTGACTTGCCCGTTGAGCGGCGAGCCATAGAAAATAAATGGATCTTTAAGAAGAAGACAGACGCGGATGGAAATGTGACCATCTATAAAGCTCGGCTTGTCGCTAAGGGTTATCGACAAGTTCAAGGGGTTGACTACGATGAGACTTCCTCACCCGTAGCGAAGCTGAAGTCTGTCCGAATCATGTTAGCAATTGCCGCGTTCTATGATTATGAGATATGGCAAATGGACGTCAAAACGGCATTCCTTAATGGTTTCCTTAAGGAAGAATTGTATATGATGCAGCCGGAAGGTTTTGTCGATCCTAAGAATGCTGACAAGGTGTGCAAGCTCCAACGCTCGATTTATGGGCTGGTGCAAGCATCTCGGAGTTGGAACATTCGCTTTGATGAGATGATCAAAGCGTTTGGGTTTATGCGGACTTATGGAGAAGCCTGCGTTTACAAGAAAGTGAGTGGGAGTTCTGTAGCATTTCTCATATTATATGTAGATGACATACTTTTGATGGGAAATGATATAGAGCTTTTGGACAACATTAAGGCCTACTTGAATAAGAGTTTTTCAATGAAGGACCTTGGAGAAGCTGCTTATATATTAGGCATCAAGATCTATAGAGATAGATCAAGACGCCTCATAGGTCTTTCACAAAGCACATACCTTGATAAGATATTGAAGAAGTTCAATATGGATCAGTCTAAGAAGGGGTTCTTGCCTGTGTTGCAAGGTGTGAAATTGAGCTCAGCTCAATGTCCGACCACGGCAGAAGATATAGAAGAGATGAGTGTCATCCCCTATGCCTCAACCATAGGGTCTATTATGTATTCCATGCTATGTACCAGACCTGATGTAAACCTTGCCGTAAGTTTGGTAGGTAGGTACCAAAGTAATCCCGGCAAGGAACACTGGACATCGGTCAAGAATATCCTGAAGTACCTGAAAAGGACTAAGGAAATGTTTCTCGTTTATGGAGGTGACGAAGAGCTCGTCATAAAGGGTTACGTCGACGCTAGCTTCGGCACAAATCTGGATGACTCTAAGTCACAAACCGGATACGTGTATATTTTGAATGGTGGGGCAGTAAGCTAGTGCAGTTGCAAGCAGAGCGTCATGGCGGGATCTACATGTGAAGCGGAGGACATGGCAGCCTCGGAGGCAGTGCATGAAGCAATTTGGGTGAAGGAGTTCATCACCGACCTAGGAGTCATACCCAATGCGTCGGGGCCGATCAAACTCTTCTGTGACAACACTGGAGCTATTGCACTTGCCAAGGAGCCCAGGTTTCACAAGAAGACCAGGCACATCAAGCGTCGCTTCAACTCCATTCGTGAAAATGTTCAAGATGGAGACATAGATATTTGTAAAGTACATATGGACCTGAATGTAGCAGATCCGTTGACTAAACCTCTCCCTAGAGCGAAACATGATCAACACCAGAATTCCATGGGTGTTCGATTCATCACAATGTAACTAGATTATTGACTCTAGTGCAAGTGGGAGACTGTTGGAAATATGCCCTAGAGGCAATAATAAAAGGATTATTATTATATTTCCTTGTTCATGATAATTGTCTTTTATTCATGCTATAATTGTGTTATCCGGAAATCGTAATACATGTGTGAATACATAGACACCAACATGTCCCTAGTAAGCCTCTAGTTGACTAGCTCGTTGATCAACAGATAGTCATGGTTTCCTGACTATGGACATTGGATGTCATTGATAACGAGATCACATCATTAGGAGAATGATGTGATGGACAAGACCCAATACTAAACATAGCACAAGATCGTATAGTTCGTTTGCTAGAGTTTTTCCAATGTCAAGTATATTTTCCTTAGACCATGAGATCGAGTAACTCTTGGATACCGTAGGAGTGCTTTGGGTGTACCAAACGTCACAACGTAACTAGGTGACTATAAAGGTATACTACGGGTATCTCCAAAAGTGTCTATTGGGTTGACACGGATCAAGACTAGGATTTGTCACTCCGTATGATGGAGAGGTGTCTCTGGGCCCACTCGGTAATGCATCATCATAATGAGCTCAAAGTGACCAAGTGTCTGGTCACGGGATCATGCATTATAGTATGAGTAAAGTGACTTGCCGGTAACGAGATTGAACGAGGTATTGGGATACCGACGATCGAATCTCGGGCAAGTAACATACCGATTGACAAAGGGAATTGTATACGGGGTTGCTTGAATCCTCGACATCGTGGTTCATCCGATGAGATCATCGAGGAGCATGTGGGAGCCAACATGGGTATCCAGATCCCGCTGTTGGTTATTGACCGAAGAGCCGTCTCGGTCATGTCTACATGTCTCCCCAACCCGTAGGGTCTACACACTTAAGGTTCGGTTACGCTAGGGTTGTAGAGATATGAATATGCAGTAACCCGAAAGTTGTTCGGAGTCCCGGATGACATCAGGGACGTCACGAGGAGTTCCGGAATGGTCCGTAGGTGAAGAATTATATATAGGAAGTGCAGTTTCGGCCATCGGGAGAGTTTCGGGGTTCACCGGTATTGTACTGGGACCACCGGAAGGGTCCCGGGGGTCCACCGGGTGGGGCCACCCATCCCGGAGGGCCGCATGGGCTTAAGTGGGGAGGGGGACCAGCCCATAGTGGGCTGGTGCGCCCCCTTTGGCCCACCCCATGCGCCTAGGGTTGGGAACCCTAGGGTGGGGGGGCGCCCCACCTGGCTTGGGGGGCACTCCACCCCTTGGCCGGCGCCCCCCCTAGGAGATCCCATCTCCTAGGGCCGGCGCCCCCCTAGGGGAGCCTATATAAAGGGGGGAGAGGGAGGGGCAGCCGCACCCTTGACTCTTGGCGCCTCCCTCTCCCCTGCTACACCTCTCCCTCTCGCAGAAGAACGGCGAAGCCCTGCTACGGTGACTGCTGCATCCACCATCACGCCGTCGTGCTGCTGGATCTTCATCAACCTCTCCTCCCCCCTTGCTGGATCAAGAAGGAGGAGACGTCACGCTGACCGTACGTGTGTTGAACACGGAGGTGCCGTCCGTTCGGCGCTAGGATCTCTGGTGATTTGGATCACGTCGAGTACGACCTCCTCATCCCCGTTCTTTGAACGCTTCCGCGCGTGATCTACAAAGGTATGTAGATGCAATCCGATCACTTGTTGCTAGATGAACTCATAGATGGATCTTGGTGAAACCGTAGGAAATTTTTTGTTTTCTGCAACATTCCCCAACAACAATGGTAGGAGATCTTGAATATCCGCATCGCCAAGCTTGCCTTCCATGCCAAGGAAAGTCCCATCCGGATACGGGACGGAGTCTTCAATCTTGTATCTTCATAGTCCTAGAGTTCGGCTGAAGGCATAGTCCGGCTACCCGAACACCCCCTAATCCAGGACTTCCTCAGATACTATCTACCAGATTTGAGGGCGCCAAGATGAGCAATTGGAGATGATCAGCACCAGGAAGGATAGATCCATTGCAGCTTTCATCCAGGAGTTAAACCAGCATATTCGCCGCCAGGAGAACCAGATGTGCGCAGGCATGATAGATCTGAAGAAGGCAATGACTAGGATCGCGGAGCTTGAAGAAGTACTAAAGGCAACTCGCGAAGATTATGAGGAGGAAATCGTCGTACTAGTGGAGAGGAATGACGATCTGGAAAGGAAGCTAGGAGTATTCATGGGAGACCCCGCGCCAGGAGGAGAAGACGAAGAACCCAAGGAGATTCGTCCGGAGGACTACATCATCATCGACAACACCGACTCGGACCCCGACGGTAACGATGATGACTATGTTGACGAAGCTAGAGCAGATATCATGGAATCTTCGACCGATCAATATTTCTAGTTGACCACCAAAACAATAGTAGTAGTCTACCATGTAAACAGTATAGTCCAAGCACCTTGTAACGATAGTTCTAGACCGATTGTATGCTTTTGCTTGATTGATTGAGTGATATGTTTGTGTTTGTCTCATGTGCATATGGGTAGTGTTTTCTCAGTAGACCTCATTCTATTCTATTCTCTTCTCTCTAAACCCTCAGATGCCTCCGAGACGCGACCCCGGATTTACTTTTCCACCGGAGCTCACTCAGTTGATCCAGCAGCAGAATACTCTAATGCAGTTGTTAGTTCAGAACCAAGGCAACAACAACAACAACAACCCACCACCACCACCACCACTAGTTGACAACTTAGCCCGTTTTCTGAGGTTGCAGCCGCCGGTGTTTTCCCGTAGCAGCGAGCCGATAGTTTCAGATGATTGGCTCCACAGGATTGGAAGGGAGTTAACCACTGCAGGATGCACAGATGTCGAGAAGGTGCGTTTTGCCGCACACCAATTGGATGGACCAGCAGCCTCATGGTGGGAGAATTACACTATCACTTATCCTATAGCCACTGTCACATGGATCAGTTCCAGGAAGCTTTCCGTACTGCCCATGTATCAGCAGGAGCTATGGCCATGAAGAAGCGTGAGTTTTACAACTTACGCCAAGGAGCACGTACTGTTGGCCAGTATGTGGATGAGTTTAGTAAGTTAGCATGTTATGCCCCAGATGACGTTGCTACAGATGCAGCTAAGAAGGAGAAGTTTTTGGAGGGACTGAATGATGAGCTAAGCATTCAGTTGATGGTAGAAAATTTCAATAACTACCAGGAGTTGGTGGATAGAGCTCTCATGCTTGAAGGGAAGCAGCAACAGATTGACAGCCGCAAGAGGAAGTATGCACAAGGGAAGTATAATTCTGGAGCTCAGCAGAGACCCCGTTTCACCCCGAACTCGGGAGGGCTTGTGCATAACCATGGAGGCCACACTCATAATGGAGGAAGTTCGCACAACCATAGTGGGCCCAAGAACGGCAATGGTAATGGAGGAAGTAGCGGACAGAACCGTTCCAACCCGGCAACCCCTACCAAGAAGAATATAAGCCACGTTACTTGCTACAAGTGTCAGAAGACCGGACATTACGCAAATGAATGTCCTGAAGTTAAGAACGGAAACGGCAATGGAAGCTCTAGGAAGAAGCCCAACCCTTTCAACAGGGGACAAGTGAACCACGTTAACGTGGAGGAGATTGAAGCCCAGCCAGATGCAGTAATAGGTAAGTTTTTGGTTAAGTCTTTTACTGCAGTCGTACTTTTCGATACTGGTGCATCGCATTCATACATATCAAGGGGATTTGTGGATAAGTATAAACTGCCCACCAAAGTTCTTAGTACACCTATGTTAGTAAGCTCGCCAGGAGCAGAGTATATGGCAAGCCAAGGATGTTTTCAGATACCATTGGCCATAGGTAGGCATGTTTTCCCTTCTGACTTGATAATTTTAGAGTCACAAGGTTTGGATGTGATTCTGGGTATGGATTGGCTATCGATGTATGGAGGAAACATCGATTGCGCCAGTAAGACAATTTTACTCACCACCCCAGAAGGAAGAAGGATCAAGTATGTATCCCGGCATGTGCCGAATAGGACTCAAGTAAAATGCTTATCGGGAATAGTACAGGAGGAAGTACCAATGGTGAAGGAATTTCCGAATGTATTTCGAGAAGAGTTGCCAGGCATGCCACTGGATAGAGACATAGAGTTTTTGATAGAGCTTTTGCCAGGCACTGGGCCAATATCTAAGAGACCGTATAGGATGCCCGCACAAGATTTAGAGGAAATTAAGAAGCAGATTAAGGAGTTACTGGATAAGGGATATATTCTCCCAAGCTCGTCACCTTGGGGATCACCAGTACTTCTAGTGGAGAAGAAGGATGGATCGTTAAGGATGGTTGTTGATTATCGTGGATTAAATGAAGTAACAATCAAGAACAAGTACCCACTGCCGATGATCAATGATTTGTTTGATCAGCTGCAAGGAGCTAAGGTGTTTTCCAAGATCGATCTGCGATCAGGTTATCACCAGTTGAAGATTCGAGAGCAGGACATACCTAAGACAGCTTTTACCACAAGATATGGGCTATATGAGTATACCGTTATGTCATTTGGCCTGACTAACGCACCTGCCTATTTTATGAACATGATGAACAAAGTGTTTATGGAGTTTTTGGATAAGTTCGTCATTGTGTTCATTGATAATATTCTGGTTTACTTGAAGAATGAAGAGGAACATAAGGAACATTTGCGTTTGGTACTTGACAAGCTCAGGGAACACCAGTTATACGCCAAGTTCAGCAAGTGTGAGTTTTGGTTGAAGGAAGTTGGATTTCTTGGACATGTTATATCCGAAGAAGGAATAGCAGTAGGCCCCAACAAAGTTGTCACCGTGACAAATTGGGAAGCACCCACGATAGTTGGAGAGATCCGGAGTTTTCTTGGACTCACAGGATACTACCGGAGGTTCATTGAGAATTTCTCGAAGATTGCAAAGCCCATGACGGAGTTGTTAAATAAGGACACCAAGTTCAATTGGACTGAGGAATGTGAGGCCAGTTTTCAGGAGTTGAAGAGACGCTTGGTTACATCACCGGTGTTGATTCTACCAGATCAATGTAAGGATTATGAAGTGCATTGCGATGCTTCTCGTCGAGGACTTGGAGCCGTACTTATACAGGAGGGAAGAGTTGTTTCATATGCCTCGCGAAAGCTTAAACCCCATGAGTTAAACTATGCTACACATGATTTGGAGTTAGCAGCCGTAGTGCATGCGTTGAAGACATGGAGACATTTTCTCATCGGAAACCATTGTGAGGTATACACGGATCACAAGAGTTTGAAGTACATCTTCACACAGAAGGAGTTGAATCTCAGGCAGAGGAGATGGTTGGAACTCATTAAGGATTATGACATGAAGTTGCACTATCATCCCGGAAAGGCTAACATAGTAGCCGATGCGTTGAGCCGCAAGAGTCATGTCAATACACTCATGACCGGAGAGTTACCCAGGGAGTTAGCCGAAGACCTTCGTGAGCTATGTTTGGAGATAGTTCCGAGAGGTTATGTAGTAGCTTTGGAGATTCAGTCCACTTTGATGGATAAGATCAGATAAGCACAAAAGACGGACAAGGAGATCGTTGAAATAAAGGAAAGGATGAGCAAAGGAAAAGCCAAGGGATTTCGTGAGGATGAGCACGATACTTTATGGTTTGAGGACCGCGTATATGTGCCAAATGACCAGGAGATCAGGAAGTTGATTCTGCAAGAGGCCCATGATTTGCCATATTCGATTCACCCAGGAAATACCAAGATGTATCTGTATTTGAAGGACCGTTTCTGGTGGACTGGTATGAAGAAGGATATTGCGGAGTATGTAGCAGTTTGTGATGTATGTCAGAGAGTGAAGGCAGAACATCAGAAGCCAGCCGGATTGCTACAGCCATTGCCTATACCCGAATGGAAGTGGGATAAACTAGGCATGGATTTTATCACGGGATTGCCCAGGACTCGTTCAGGCTATGACTCGATATGGGTTGTAGTTGATCGATTGACGAAAGTAGCTCATTTCATCCCAGTAAAGACCACTTACACCAGTGCTAAGTTGGCAAAGATCTATATGGCCAGGATCGTATGTCTACATGGAGTTCCGAGGACCATTGTATTAGATAGAGGAACCCAATTTACTTCAAAGTTTTGGAATCAGTTGCATGAAACTTTGGGAACCAGACTAGAGTTCAGTACAGCTTTTCACCCGCAAACAAATGGACAAACTGAAAGAGTAAATCAGATTCTGTAGGACATGTTGAGAGCTTGTGCGCTAGACTATGGATCTAGTTGGGACGATAATTTGCCTTATGCAGAGTTCTCTTATAACAACAGTTATCAAGCCAGTTTGAAGATGGCCCCTTTCAAAGCACTGTACAGAAGGAGGTGCAGAACACTGTTGTTGTGGCACGAAGTTGGAGACCGACAATTGTTTGGACCAGATTTGATTAAGGAGTCTGAAGAGATGGTTAAGCTGATTTGCGATAGACTCAAGGTAGCCCAATCCAGGCAGAAGAGTTATGCGGATTAGAAACGCAAGGAGACAATCTACGAAGTCGGAGACAGAGCATATCTTCGAGTATCACCATTCCGAGGAGTGGAGCGTTTTGGAGTTAAGGGAAAGTTAGCACCATGTTTTGTGGGACCATATAGAGTTTTGGAATGTATGGGAGAAGTTGCTTACAAGTTGGAGTTACCCGAAGGATTGTCCGGAGTTCATGATGTGTTCCACGTTTCTCAGTTGAAGAAGTGCCACACGGAGATGACTGAAATTCCTCTTAGAGATACAATCCCGCTAGAAGCGATATGGTTGGATAGTGATTTGACATGTGAGGAGAAACCAGTCAAGATACTCGAGTTTGCCAGCCGAGTTACGCGCAACAAGGTTATCAAGTTTTGCAAGGTTCAGTGGAGTCACCATACCGAGGATGAAGCCACTTGGGAACGAGAGGAAGACCTACGAAAAGATCACCCTCGCCTATTTTCTAGCCAACCCGAATCTCGAGGGCGAGATTCATCTTAAGGGGGGTAGGTTTGTAACATCCCAAAATTTCAATTTGGAATGTTATACATTAGAACATCATTGCATATCATATTTTATTGCATTCTGGTTGATCCTAGAAATTCCACGCAACTCAAGGACCTACAGAGAGAGTTGGGGATTTCGTTAATTTTTCATATTTGGGTTTTTCTCGAATTATGAAAAGAGGATCATTTGGTTTTAATTACTTTTCTCTGAAATATTTCTTTTATAAAAAAATAAAAGGGAGAGGATAAAATGACTTCCTCAAAGTAAAGAAATATCAGAGATTTAATATTAAAATCAACTAAGATTTTTATTCGGAGTTTTATCGCTATTTGATTTGAATTAGGAAAAAGTGCGTTCTTCAAAATTGCATTTTAGGCCCAAATAAATGTTCACCTTATCCGGATTATTTTTAGAGGACGGGGAAAATTTATTTTGGAATTTTTGGAGTCCGTTTAGTATTTCTTTTCTTTCTTTTTTTGCGCGTCGAAATTAATTAAAAAGAAAAAAAAGAGTCAACCGACTTAGGGCCGTATTCGGCCAGGACTCTATCGGGCCAGCCTTTAAAGCCCGAGACCCCGAGCCGCCCCAGCCCACCCGAAACCCTAGCCCCACCGCCGCCCGATCCGCCGTCGTCGCCGGGAGCCGCCCTGCCGCCGCCGCTGCCGCCTCGCCTCACGTGCCGCATCGCTGGCCTGCCGTCGCGCCGCCGCCCCGCCCGCCGCGCCGCCGTCGCCGCGCCGCCGCTGCCGCGCCGCCGTACCGGATCCCGCCGCCGCCATCGGACCCCGCCGGAGTTCGAGGTAGCCGCCGTTTTTTTTAAACCGATCGGTTTTATTTCGTAAACCCTAAATCTGTTTTTTTAGATCTGGTTCGGTTGTTTTATGGTTTAGTTATTTAGCGAACACCCGTTTTTTTGTTTAGTTTTACGAACAGTTTTCACCATTTGGCCGCAGGCAGTGAACATTCATTCGTTAGCTTGTTCGTCAATTTTTCTTTTTCTCGGATTTTTTGCGATTATTTTCAATCGCGATTCCTGATCCGATTTTCGTTCTAGTATAACTTTTCGCCCGTTTATCGGAATCAGGCGATTCAAGCGCCTAGAGTTTCGTCCTGAAACCCTCTTTCTGTTTAACCAACTTAAACAAGTTTTTGCTACTGTAAAATTTGACCTAGGTCCATATTAGTAAACGAAGCTTGTTTCTCTCGCCGTTTGAGTTTTGTTGTTTCGTTTGATTTGATTCTTTTTGCCAATCGGAGTTCTTAAGTTGAACTTTCTGGTTAGATTTCTTATTTGCGTTTTACCCGTGCTTTTGCTTGATTGCTTATTGTATGCTTGTTTGATTGTGATAGAGTACCCAGAGTGCGAAGCGTGCTACATCGAGTCTCTAGGTTTCGCGGATCATCAGCAAGGCAAGTAACACTTTGATCATACCTCTTACTACCTAGTTTTCATTGCATTAGATCAACCCTCAAACATTGCATGGTTAAGATCTGAATTAAATTGTGGGTTTGGGAAGTAGATGAGGTAGTACGTATTCACCTGTTTATTATCAAACCCTGGGAGTTACTTCTACGTTGCTTATATTGCTATGCTATGCTTGTAGACGTGGATTGGGTTTGAGAGTATCCATGACAGATGTGAGTTGAGATTTAATGGTTAACTTAAGGTGGCAACTTTAATACACATCTAGGTGGATTGAGGCACCTGGGGATTCTAGTGATTGCCTGTATTTTTTTGGAAATCCCGGGGTACCGTGTGATTCTCCCATGGACCGCCACCCGGGCTCAAAGGGATCATAAGATTATTCATACTAGAAACTTCCGTGTGCAGCCACATGCCATTATGGGCTCTGGCATAGTTGAGTAAGTTGTCGGAAACCTTTCCATGATGGGCTAGCAGATGTAGGGGATTGTAGGTGTACCGGCCTATCTATCGGTTAAGGGGACCTCTTCGGAAAGACTGTGTCTCGGTCATCCGTTTCGCAAACACCATGTAGTGTGAGAACACCAACGGAGGAGATCGAGTCTTGTGGGGAAAAGTGCACAAACCTCTGCAGAGTGTACAAACTAATCATGGTTAGCCGTGTCCGAGGTTATGGACATCTTGAGTATCTAGTTCTTGGATTATCATGTGGATCTCATCACTCTTAATATAACTTGATTGGGTTTAATGATGATTACTTTTTTTAATTGGGACTAAGTTGGGTGAACCTTCTCAATGTTTAACAACTACCATGATAGTTAAATAAAATTTATTCCTTTGCAGTAGGGAAAAATTGGCTTTTCGCAAAACATATTAACCATACAGCCTCCACCAGCCATATATGCATGTAGTGATAGCTTTACTCTATGCATTACTCTCTTGTGTTACTTTGCCAGCATATTCTATGCGCTGACCCGTTTTCGGGCTGCAACGTATCATGTTGCAGACTTTTCAGACGATGAGTAAGGAGCCTTAGGTCGTGGTCTTTCACTCGGTGATGCCGTTGGAGTTGATGGACTCACTTTATCTTCCAAGCCTTCCGCTGTTATCGTATTAGATGGCCTTAAGCCAGATTTATTGTAATAAGTTCTCTTTTGAGACAATCGATGTAATAAGTGTGTGATTGCCACTCTGTTATAAATCCTTCATGTACTGTGTGTGTCAGCATTACCGATCCATGGATGACACTTATACACAGAGATCAAACTGTTTGAGGTCTGGTCTCTACAAGTCGAGTCACCGCCCTGCTCTGAAAGACATTCCAAGCAGACACACGATCCAACAGGTGGACGGGGCAAAGCAGTTGCGTCAAGTACGCAAGCCCTGAGGCACACTCAGACATCCATTCCCGGCCCGACCGAGAAGGCTCCAAAGCAGCCCAAAGTTGCGCCTGCAAAGCCTCGGAAGGCTCTGCCTAAAATCAAGGTGGATTTTCCCGTTGCCTCTGCATAAGTATTTTACTTTATCTCTTTATTCTTGCGTTGTTCGGAAACTTCTTTATTCCAGTCAACTCATTCTCCGATTTGACCGAGCGAGTCCTGAAACTTGCAGCGCTGCTACCTCTGGGACTTCCATTTACAAGGATGAAGATGATGAGGAGATGGAAGATGCGGTCACTTCCAAAGCAGGTATGACTCCTGCCATCTTGCCTTCATTCTGTCAATTGAGTTATGGTTGACTGAACTCTTGTGGTCGAGTCTTTTGCAGCGTCGCAGAATGCTATTGAACTTCCAGACGACAATGAAGATATGCCCCAGAAGCCTACGGGAAGGAGGGGCAGGACCTCAGGCAGGAGGGTTCCAGCCAACAAGGCACCTCAGACGACATCAGTGCTAGAACCAGCGACCCAGCAGTCTGGGGACCTCAATAGAGCTTCTGTTACCTTTGCCGATCCTGTGTCGATTGAACGTCCTTCGGTGTCAACTGTCCAAGTCCCTGCTTCATCCGTGCAACTCCATGCCTCAGATCCTCAGGTTGCTGCGACTGTTCCACCCACTCCGCTTTTTGTCACCCATCATGTCCCGGAGGACCGAGTGAGCACTGTCAAGGAAGCTATATGCCAGGCAGGCCTTATGATGGAGCAGATGAAGGTGGTGCGTGAGTCCAGTTAGGCTGCTTATGATGCCAGCTCAGCACTCCAGACCAATGTCCAGGTTAGCTAATTTCCGATTGATCTTTTAGCTTGACGTTTGTTCTGTTAGGATATGCTACCCGAAAACCTTTAATGTGCATCTATTGTCAGTCTGAATCTTGCATCTGTACACCTAGTGGGTGTTTCCAATTTTGCTGAGTAGTTTTTCCACTTGAGTCGACTAGGTTGCGTTGATTGTATATTTGAACTAGTGGGGACAGGCAGAGTGCACCCACTGGGTGTAGATCCCAAGGCCGCCGTCGAATGGTTGGTTCGGCAGGGATCTTGTCAAAAATGTCTCTTACTGTTTTTCCACTCAGTCTAGATAGGTCGTGTCGAGTGGAATCCGGACCAGGGGGGCACGCTGAGTGCACCCACTGGGTGTAGTCCCCGAGACCACGGTCGACTGTGGGCTGTCGGCGGTGGTTTGAGAATGAGTATTGCCTCTCTCTTTTTTTCTTTTCGACTGGACGGACCATGCTAATTGAAAAGCCGAATCAGTGGGGGCACGCTAAGTGCACCCACTGGGTGTAGTCCCAGAGACTACTATTGAATGTTGGATTCGGCAGTAGTCTTAGAACTCTTTTTGTTGTAATGATGTGAACTTTTATCTTATCGCTCAGAAGCAATCGATCTTTGTTGATCCACTGTCGACTGACGTGTCTTATCTGTCGACTGCAGAAATCTTGTGCATTCGGGGCTTAGTTCGCTGAACTAGAGTAGAAGCAAATTCAGCTCAGCCTTGATCTGGAACTGGCTAAGCAAAATCTTTAGAAGGCCAAGGATGAAGTAGCTGCTATGTGAGGTAACCACTTGCCGACTGTTTGCTTCGCCAGCTTTTACTTTTCGCCTTTTGAACCGAGTGGCTCCACTCAAATAGATTTGCGTAGCGAAAACAGACAACTCCAAGCTCGTCTGAAGAGTGTTGTTTCTTTAGACAAAATGAAGCAGGCGCTGGAGCAAAAGGACCTTGACCTTGCCGCAGCTCAAAAGACGGCATGGGAGAAAACTAAACTTGCTGACAAGAAGCTGGCTTCAGTCGGCAAGTTAGAAGAAGAAAACGCCAATCTGAAGACTGCCGTCGCCGAAGCCAACAAAGAAGTCGTGCAGTTAAAGAAGGACAAGGTGACGTGTACGTGATGATTCCACCCAAACCTTTCCAATGCGGACCCCCTCTTAATAGTACGACTTTCCTACGACTCAAATCCACCAAAAAGAAACGTAGAAAAGACGCCGTCTTCGTCAGTCTTTGAGGGGCACCCAATCGTCTTGTGCCTAGCAAAGAAGTGTCTGGAAAACTCATGGCACACGATTAGTCCGAAAATGCGTTGTCATCAATCACCAAAACACTTAGGGATAAGTATGTCCTTACAATCTCCCCCTTTTTGGTGGATTGATGACAAAACGGGATTTGCACAAGGAAAAATACTATTAAGTAAAAGCAAACCCCTCCTCTCTATAATATAGACGGGCTCCCCCTAAATGTGTGCCACCTAGATGAGCACGAATACTAGGAACAGAGCTCCCCCTATATTATAGAGACAGGGCAAATTTATCACTAGACAAGATAGTATAAATATAAGATAACTAAGATAGATAGAGTGCATATGTCTTACACCATATGGAGGATAGGTCTCGAAGGCACAAACCGAACAAAAGTAAACGAGGCAAACGAGGTCCAAACGACAAAGCAAACAAACACACCAAGCACGACACAACGCAAATCCCTACACTCTCTCCCCCTTTGGCATCGAGACGCCAAAAAGGCACAGAGGACACCTACACACACGGGGTGTGTCGGTGTCAAAACCGGCGGATCTCGGGTAGTGGGTCCCGAACTGTGCGTCTAGGCCGGATGGTAATAGGTGGCAGGGAACACGATGTTTTACCCAGGTTCGGGCCCTCTTGATGGAGGTAAAACCATACGTCTTGCTTGATTAATATTGATGATATGGGTAGTACAAGAGTAGATCTACCATGAGATCAAGGAGGCTAAACCCTAGAAGCTAGCCTATGGTATGATTGTTGTATGTGGAGTTGATTGCCTACAGACTACAACCCTCCGGTTTATATAGACACCGGATAGGGTTAGGGTTACACAGAGTCGGTTACAATGGTAGGAGATCTTGAATATCCGCATCGCCAAGCTTGCCTTCCACGCCAAGGAAAGTCCCATCCGGACACGGGACGAAGTCTTCAATCTTGTATCTTCATAGTCCAGGAGTCCGGCTGAAGGTATAGTCCGGCTACCCGAACACCCCCTAATCCAGGACTCCCTCAGTAGCCCCTGAACCAGGCTTCAATGACGACGAGTCCGGCGCGCAAATTGTCTTCGGCATTGCAAGGCGGGTTCCTCCTCCAAGTCCTTCATAGAAGATTGTAAACACCAAGAGTAGTGTCCGGCTCTGCAAAATAAGCTTCCACATATTTCCATAGAGAGAATAACATTAACACGAATCAAATCTGCTGACGTATTCCGTAGTGCGTCATCACACTACAGCCAAGTCCTTTACTCGAATCGTTTTTATTTTTCCACCTCAGCATGTTTTGCGAGGCGGTTTCCTTGGCACGTCTTGTCAAAGCAGTGATCGTGTACCCCCTTTACGGGATTCTCATCAATATGGACATGGGTAATCCAATCGCGCCACTTATCACGGCGCTTGGGAGGCAAGCGAGTTTTACTAGGCAGGTGGGGACGCATAACCGCATCCGCCCATATAAGGGGATAAGGATCCACCTTTCTACCTATGCCTTCTTCCTCCTTTGCCTATCCATCTCCTGCGCACTCGAGCTCCAGCGCCCAAGCCCGCACTTCCCACCTCAACCTTCTCCAGCAATGTCTGGAGCGGGAGGCAAGTGGATGGTCTCCTCCGTCACGGAGGGCCATGTCAAAAAGCTAAGGAAGGCCGGATACTTGTCCAAAGACATCGCGCACCGACTTCCCGAGGAGGGGCAGCTTCTCCCCACCCCAAGGCCCCATGAGAGGGTAGTATTCCTTCCCCACTTCTTCCGCGGACTGGGTTTTCCACTCCACCCATTTGTCCGGGGGCTCATGTTTTACTATGGCCTGGATTTCCACAATCTGGCCCCGAACTTCGTCCTCAACATCTCGGCGTTTATCGTCGTGTGCGAGGCTTTCCTCCGCATCCGCCCCCATTTCGGCCTCTGGCTCAAGACCTTCAATGTCAAGCCCAAGGTGGTGCACGGTAGTTAGGCGGAGTGCGGAGGCTCCATGGCGGGCAAGATGGCCAACATCCTATGGCTCGAGGGCTCCTTCGTGGAGACCCTGAAGGGGTGGCAATCGTGGTGGTTTTACATCACCAAGCCGCGCGATCCGAAATGGATCGCAGCCCCCGAGTTCCAATCCGGACCCCCCACGCGGCTTATGTCCTGGAAAGAGACGGGCCTGTCGTGGGGCGATGAAAAAGAGGTGACCGGACTGCAGACATGCATCCAGTCCCTGGTGAGCAAGCCGATCAAGCTCGTCAATGTAGTCCAGGTTATGCTCGTCCGCCGGATCCTCCCGTGTCAACAACGGGACTTTAATATGTGGGAGTTCAACCCGGCGCAACACCAAACCCTTAACAGGCTCTTCGACACGACGTATGAAGACATCTGGAAGGTGCTAACCAAAGGCGCCGAGGCTCCCACATCCGCTTCTGAGGACCGCGGATACAGCTCGCGGCATCACGCTAGCGAGGTAAGCTGTTTTCACCTTTTACAGGATGTTAAGTTTTTTCATAGTCTGACTCTATGCGGGATCTAAACTCCCTCACCTTTGACAGGCTTGGCAGGCGCAGTCCGGATCAATTAACTGTCCGGCTCCCTTGCCCGAAGACCCAGCCCTTGCTCTCCTAGTGAAGCTGCTGGTTCCGGCGCCTTATGTGGTGCCGGAGAAGAAGGCCAAGAAGAAGAAGGCCACGGGGACTCAAAAGAGTGCCCATAATGTGGTGGTGTCGGACTCGTCATCCGACGAGTCCGAGACGCTCTCCTCCCGTGAGAACGAGGAGGAGGAGGAAGAAAACTCTCCCCCTCCAACGGGGGGAGGAAAGAAAAGGAAGGCCGCCCCAACGGGGGAGGCCGAAGGGTCCAGGAAGAGGAAGACCCCTCCGCCGAACTACTCCCCCGACGCCGAAGAGGACAAAGAGGAGTGGCCAGATAGGGCCAAGCGTCCGGCGGAATCGTAAGTATTCGGATATCAGAGTAACTCATGACGTTCCTTTGTCGCACAGCTTTCCCTAATCTCGAACATAATTATGCAGCCCGCCCCGGGCCGAACTCAACGAGTCGTCGAGCGGCTCCCTGGATTCATCGGACGTCAACTCAGTTCTGCCCGCTGTCTCCCCCCGCACTGCGGACGACGTTGAAGTGGCGTCGCAACGAGCTCCGGGGCAGGAGGAGGTGGTCCTGGAGGAGCCGCAAGGCGACCTCCCAGACCCCAGGAGTAAAGGGGACAAGACCCCCTAGGGCTCCAAGTCTGGCTTTGTGCCGGACACTGCACTGGAATCTTCAACAGTTCCGGACCGCGGTAGGCGAACTCCTTCCAAGAGGAGCAAGCCTTCTGAGCCAGCGGCCTCCGTCCAACCGGAGGTGCCGGACAATCTGCTTGAGGTGCTTGACGGCGCCTCCATCGACGAGGAGCACCGTACTATTATGAGTACGGTGATCCAGAAGGTTCAGTCCGCCAAGAGCGGACTGACTGAAGCTTGCGCTAGCCCTCTAACAGGCTTCGAGGTAAGTAAACATATATAAAAATAGTACCGCATAGACAGTAGCCCCTGATGCTCTATTTGGCATTCGGAAAGAAAAGCCGAATAGAGGATCTAGTAAATTTCGCAGGAGTCTAACAATAAAGAGTCAATATGCATGTGCAGGCTTCGCTGCTATCCACCGCCGCACTGACTGCGGAGGTGGGTGTCCTGAAACAGGACCTCAAGCGGACCGAGCAAGAGCTCGGCCTTGCCAAGCGGCAGCTCGAGGAAAAAGAAGGTAGGAAATACCTTACAGAAAAAGTGCCTATAGAGAGGCGTGATTGCAAAAAATAACAGGATTGCACTGCTTATTATAGGGGCCACGACTGAGGTGGCGACCCTCAAGCAGGCGCTGTCCGAGGCCGAAAAGAAAACGGCCGCGGAGCACACCGAGCGAGAGAAACTTGGGGCTCAGGTCGGCGAGGTGCAGCAAGAGCTTCAGGATCTCATGAAAAAACATGAGAGTTTGGAGCTTGAGTCAAAGACCCAAGCGTCCGAGCTCGCGGCGGCCCTTGAGACTGCCAAGTCTGCCAAGGCCGAAGCGCAAAAGGCCCTCCAAGAGTTGGAGGAGATGAAGAAGATAGCAGCGGGTAAGGCATTCTTTATGCAAAGTAGAAATATAAAAGTAAACTACTTGTTACTTACCCGAATCCGGAGTTCTCCAGGGGCATTCGCAGATCCTCCCCGCAGCGTATCCGACGCCGCTGCATTCTACCGGGCTGAAGAGGGCAGCTCGACGGAGAAGGTGTTCTGGTCTCAGTATGCTGAGGCCGGACACCCTGTGCCCTTGAGCGACCAGCTGAAACAGCTGGTCGAGCTCCACAAGGCGGCCGAACAGGCCATGAAGGGCTTCATAGTTCGGCTGTGGCCTGGAGCGGCCCTGCTTGGGAGCTACTTCGGGCTGGTGTGGCGGCTGGTGGAGGCCTGTCCAAGGCTCGAGGTCATCAAGCGCTCCGTCTGCATCGAAGGTGCCCGTCGGGCCCTTGCCCGTGCAAAGGTGCACTGGGGTAAGCTGGACGGTGAGAAGCTTGTGAAGGACGGGCCGCCGCCGGGGAAGGAGCATCGCAAGCCCGAGAACTATTACAAGGATGTTCTTGCGGGTGCCCGCCTTGTGGCGGATGAATGTACCAAGGATGTAATTTTTGAATAAACTCGCTCGTTTTTATCCTGTACGCTGAAAACTTGTTCATGGGCGCTTAAGCAATGCTTGTTGAATTTAAAATATTATTTTCTGTGTGGCCGTTTATCAAAAAATTGAGAGATGGCCAGTCGTCGGCTTCTGCCCCCATGCCACTAGTGCTGGGGTGTTCGGGATAAACCTGAGCGCTCTTTTTCCCATAGTTGGGTCCTTCGAGGGAGGCGCTCAGCACAACGAACCAGGCAATCGGACTATAATGCTTGAACACTCTCACTTAGCCATAGAACTTTATAATTTAAATTTCGGCGAAGCCCCTAGTTCGGAAGACCGAGTTCGGGGCGCTATCCACGCCTTGGCCAGACAAATCCGGCTCCTCGCTCGAAGCGGCATAAGTCTTTGGGGACTCGAAAAACCTCTCGAACAGCGACCGGTCTCTCGCCTCATCATGACAGTTAGTTTTAGCTTTCTCCACTGAGGTGCTTAACCCAGCTCAACCGGGGCACAATCGCAGTGGTTCTCCTAGTGCTACCTTAGCCGATATAGCAGAACGTAAGGCACCAAAGCATAGGAGCCGGGCAAACCCAACTATTGACCCAAATCATGATTCGGAGCCGATGCATATAGTGCTATAAGTTCGGGATGCCGCACTTGTGAAAGTGTACGGACTTCTCACACCATATTAAAGGGTACTGAAGCCCCTGGCGTACTTGCCATACCACAGTGTACGGGTGCAACATGTCATTAATGAACATATATAAAAGAGAGTAATGCAGAAAATAGACAAAAGCTATGCATTGTTTATATAAAGGCTGCTGTCAGAGCAGAATGATACAAGTGGTATTATAAGGTAAAGATATTGGACTATTTAACATGTCCTAGCCAGGGGCAGGCCGCGGAATTGTATTCAAAACAGGTATACTGCTCATAATAGAGACCACCTGGGGGTTCCATAATGCGGCATGGCTTGTCTGCCTCCCTGGATCTTGCATCATTTGTGCGGCAGTCGAATTGCCGAATAGGTCGTCCGAAGTATGGAGTCCTGAAAGTAAGAAAAAATTAAAAAAAGAATCCGGCAGCCCCTAGTACGTTTTAAGCTGTATTTTGGGTGTGCCGTTATTGTGCCCCTTCCCCTGTGCCCATGGTATTTCAAGGGCGTAGTTATGTACACGAGGTACTGGTTTCGCTATGTCACGAAAGCTGGGGTTGGGGCCGCATTGCTATGCTTGCTCAGAGTGTGCCAGGCGGTCCTGCTGTGGGTTACACCGGGCGCGCTTGGCAGTGTCTGGCTTTTTAATGGCCGGACTGGAGAATTGCCTGAGAAGGCTACTTTGTACCTCCGCTGCGAGAGCCGCCGTATGCTCCTCCGTACGGAGGGAGCATTCGGTGTTTCCGTTGACCGTAATTACTCCTCGAGGGCCTGGCATCTTGAGCTTGAGATATGCGTAGTGCGGCACCGCATTGAATTTTGCGAATGCGGTTCGTCCGTGCAGGGCATGATAGCCACTGCGAAATGGGACTATATCGAAGATTAACTCTTCGCTTCGGAAATTGTCCGGGGATCCGAAGACCACGTCAAGTGTTACTGAGCCTGTACAGTTGGCTTCTACACCTGGTATAACGCCTTTAAAGGTCGTTCTTGTGGGCTTAATCCTTGAGGGATCTATGCCCATTTTCTGCACTGTATCCTGATAAAGCAGGTTCAGGCTACTGCCGCCGTCCATGAGGACTCTTGTGAGATGAAATCCGTCGATGATTAGGTCGAGAACCAATGCGGGGAAGCCGCCATGACGGATGCTAGTGGGATGGTCCCTTCGATCAAAAGTGATCGGGCAGGAGGACCATGGGTTGAACTTTGGGGCAACCGGCTCCATCGCGTATACGTCCCGTAGCGCACGCTTCCGCTCCCGCTTGGGAATGTGGGTTGCGTAAATCATGTTCACCGTCCGCACTTGTGGGGGAAAGCCCTTCTGTCCATTGTTGTTCGGCGGCTTGGGCTCCTCGTCGTCGCTGTGCAGCCCCTTGTCTCTGTTTTCGGCCCTTAACTTGCCTGCCTGCTTGAACACCCAACAATCCCTGTTAGTGTGATTGGCTGGCCTTTCAGGGGTGCCATGTATCTGGCACAAGCGATCGAGTATTCGGTCCAAACTGGACGGGCCCTGAGTATTCTTTTTGAATGCCTTTTTCCGCTGACCGGATTTATAGCCTTTGAATCTGGCATTGACTGCCGTGTCTTCATTGTTGTCGCTGTTAACGCGGCGTTTTTGCTTATTCCGACGTGTCCTGCCACTTTTTCCTTGGTATCCGAATTACCAGGGTTCTTTGATAAGTTGTTACTGTGAGCTAGCCACCTGTCTTCTCCCGCGCAAAAGCGGGTCATGAGTGTCGTGAGGGCTGCCATGGATTTCGGCTTTTCCTGTCCCAGGTGCCGGGCAAGCCACTCGTCGCGGATGTTATGCTTGAAGGCTGCTAGGGCCTCTGCGTCCGGACAGTCGACTATCTGGTTTTTCTTTGTTAGGAGTTGTGTCCAGAATTGTCTGGCCGATTCTTCTGGCTGTTGAATTATGTGGCTTAAGTCGTCGGCATCCGGCGGTCGCGCGTAAGTGCCCTGGAAGTTGTCGAGGAATGCGGCTTCCAGGTCCTTCCAAGAACCGATTGAGTCTGCTGGCAAGCTGTTAAGCCAATGCCGGGCCGGTCCTTTAAGTTTGAGCGGGAGGTATTTGATGGCGTGTAGATCATCGCCGCGTGCCATGTGGATGTGAAGGAGATAATCCTCGATCCATACCGCCGGATCTGTTGTGCCATCGTATGATTCGATGTTTACGGGTTTGAAACCCTCTGGGATTTTATGATCCATTACTTCATTCGTGAAGCATAGCGGGTGTGCGGTGCCTCTGTACTGGGCTATATCACGACGCAGCTCGGAAGAGCTATGTCTGTTGTGTTCGGCCCGGCCGGATTTGTTGTATCCGGAGTGAAGATCATTGTCACATGTCGTAGGGCGCCTGCGCGATCCGTAGATCGATCTTGTTTGTCTTGCCTTATCCTCCAGTATGTCTCGCAGGTCGGGCGCATTTTCCCGTGCCTTAGTTGAGCGGCGTCGGGGCATGGCTTGGGTGGAGGGCCGAGAGGCCTCTCTGTCGCGGCCGCGAGGTGGCCGGTCTGCCATGTCATGCGCTGGTGATGTAGGTGCTTCCTCCTCTGATCGGGGTAGCGGCCTGCGCTTCGGGTAACTCTTGGAGGGGCGTTCGAGTTTATACTCTTCGGCTGCAAGGACTTCAGTCCATCTGTCAGCTAGCAAATCTTGGGCAGCTCTAAGCTGTTGCTATTTTTTCTTGAGGCTGATTGCTGTGGCTAAAAGCCTGCGTTTAAAACGCTCTTGTTCAGCGGGGTCTGATGGTATGACGAATTCATCGTCATCGACGCTTGCCTCGTCTTCGGAGGGAGGCGTATAGTTATCATCCTCGACCTCTCGGTCTGCCGCTCTCTCATGAGGGCTGGCTTCTCCATCTTCCTGTGCCGAATCTTGCTGAGGTGGGTGTTCTTCGGCGCTATCTGGGGTAGTATTATCTCCCGTGCCGAAATCACCTTTTTTGTTTTGGCGGGATTTAGAGCGGCGCCGCTGACGCCGACGCTTTGGCTGTTTCTTGGGGGCGTCATCCCCCACTGTTCCATCGCCATCTCCATCTTTTGGAGTGTCCACCATATATATGTCATATGATGAGGTGGCCTTCCAGCGCCCTACAGGTGCTGGTTCCTGTTCGTCTCCTACATCATCGTCCATGCCGTCGATGTCTTCGGAGCTGAAGTCAAGCATGTCGGTTAGATCGTCGATAGTAGCTACAATGTGGGTGGTGGGTGGGCTTTGAATTTCCTCATCGTCCGTATTCCACCCTCGCTGACCGTAGTCCGACCAGGGCTCTCCTGATAAAGAGAGAGACTTAAGAGAATTCAAGATGTCGGCAAAAGGCGAATGCTGAAAGATGTCTGCTGCGGTGAACTCCATTATCGGTGCCCAATCGAATTCGATTGGCAGGGGCGCGGGGGGTTCGGAGTCATGGGTAGTGCAGAGTGCGGGGCTAGCGTTCAGCTCGATCGCCTCTGAGATCGCAGCCACTGAGGCAGTGTCCAACCGCTGATCCTCGATCGGCGCAGTAGGCTCCGAATCAGTGGTCGAAACCGATGCGTATGCGGCCTCCAAGGCGTTGTTCGGCGGCAGAGCTATATCATGCCCATCGAGACAGTGCGGCGCACTTGGCTGTGGCTCGAATCCGTCGAAGATCAAGTCCCCGTGGATGTCAGCCGTGTATCTTAGGCTTCCAAACCTAACCTGATGGCCAGGGGCGTAGATTTCGATCTACTCCAGGTGGCCGAGCGAATTGGCCCGCAGAGCGAAGCCGCCGAAGACGAAGATCTGTCCGGGGAGAAAAGTCTCACCCTGGACTGCATCGTTGTTGATGATCAAAGGAGCCATCGGGCCTAAAGGCGACGACACAGAGGAACTCTCAATGAAAGCACCAATGTCGGTGTCAAAACCGGCGGATCTCGGGAAGTGGGTCCCAAACTGTGCGTCTAGGCCGGATGGTAACAGGAGGCAGGGAACACGATGTTTTACCCAGGTTCGGGCCCTCTTGATGGAGGTAAAACACTATGTCCTGCTTGATTAATATTGATGATATGGGTAGTACAAGAGTAGATCTACCACGAGATCAAGGAGGCTAAACCCTAGAAGCTAGCCTATGGTATGATTGTTGTATGTGGAGTTGATTGCCTACAGACTACAACCCTCCGGTTTATATAGACACCGGATAGGGTTAGGGTTACACAGATTCGGTTACAATGGTAGGAGATCTTGAATATCCGCATCGCCAAGCTTGACTTCCACGCCAAGGAAAGTCCCATCCGGACACGGGACGAAGTCTTCAATCTTGTATCTTCATAGTCCAGGAGTCCAGCTGAAGGTATAGTCCGGCTACCCAAACACCCCCTAATCCAGGACTCCCTCAGGGTGGCTCAGGCAGAGAAGTCATCCCACTGCTCCTCGTGCTCCTTGTGTGTAACACCACGGATGTAACTTTCCCTATTTGTACTCCAACTCTTGCCATTTCTAGCGTTAAGTTATTTTATTTTCTCGGGTTTGGGTCTTTGTCTCCGTGTGTTGTTGTCGCTGTCTTGCATCTCATATCATGTCATCATGTGCATTGCATTTGCATACGTGTTCATCTCATGCATTCGAGCTTTTTCCCCGTTGTCCGTTTTGCGTTCTGGCGCTTCGTTCTCCTCCGGTGGTCATTTCTAGCTTTCTTTCGTATGTGGGGATTAAACATTTCCAGATTGGACCGGGACTTGCCAAGCGGCCTTGGTTTACTACCGGTAGACCGCCTGTCAAGTTTCGTACCATTTGGACTTCGTTTGATACTCCAACGGTTAACCGAGGGACCGAAAAGGCCTCGTGTGTGTTGCAGCCTAACACCCCTCCAATTTGGCTCAAAACCCACCAAACTCTGCTCCATGTCCTAGAGCGTTCGATCACGATCGTGTGGCCAAAAACCGCACCTCATTTGGACTCTCCTAGCTCCCTCTATGCCAATAAATAGACCCCTCCGTTTTCGGATCTCCTCCTCCCCCGAAACAATAAAATCCCAGATCCGCCGCTCCGGACGTGTCCGGGGGAGCCGGACAACGTCCGCCCGTCGCCGCCGCCAATCCTGAGGCGCCACCTGTCCCGCGCCGGCCTCCCACCGCCGCGGCCCGTCCCGGCCTCCCACCGCCGCGGCCCGT